>NC_083412.1:21976542-22276542 GCF_020745735.1 Hemiscyllium ocellatum | reverse complement strand
CGGAAACAGACCCTTCGGTCCAATTCATCCATGCTGACCAGTAATCCTCACCTAATCTAGTCCCATTTGTCAGCACGTGGCCCATATCCCTCTAAACCCTACTTATTCAAATACCCATCCAGGTGCCTTTTAAATGCCGTAATTGTACCAGCCTCCACCATTTCCTCTGGCAGCTTATTCTATACACGCACCATCCTCTGCATAAAAAAGTTGCCCCTTAGGCCCTTTTTATATCTTTCCCTTCTCACCCTCAACCTATGCTCTCTAGTTCTGGACTCCCCCACCCCAGGAAAAGACTTTGTCTATTTGTCCTATCCATACCTCTCATAGATTTATAAACCTTTATAAGGTCACCCCTCAGCCTCCGATGCTTCAGGGAAAACAGCCCCAGCCGATTCAGCCTCTCCCTATAGCTCAAATCCTCCAACCCTGGCAGCATCCTTGTAAATCTTTTCTGAACCCTTTCAAAATTCATAACATCAAGTAGGAAGGAGACCAGAATTGCATGCAATATTCCAACAGTGGCCTCACCAATGTCATGTACTTTGTGGTAGTTAAATGTGGTTAGTGTCATTGGCTGTGTTGGGACAGATGGGGATGGAATCAATGGAATCATTGATGGATCATAAGTGCTGGAAGATGATGTATGAGTCACCAATGCCAAAAGGTTGAAGAGAAATAACTTAGCTGTCGTGATGCTATTAACAACTTGGAATACATGTGCCTCTCTAAGAAGAAACGATGTAGCTTCATCTCTGCTTTAAATCGTGTCCCCCCCCACCCACCCCAAAAAAACCATAATCTAGACTCCTCCACATCTACTATTTAAAGACCCATCATAATCTCAAATTTGGTAGAAGTCACAAGTTGACTGCTTTTGGAGGAAGGGTAATTACAGTTTCTTTCAAAGGAGTAAAGCTAAGATTGGGAAGTAGAATATTCAGCAAAACAATGGCTTTTTAAGAATACAGTTATGGGGTGTTTGGCTGAGTCAATCCTTCCCTCAATCTGGTGCCTTTTTGGAGACAAAATAGTGAATCAATTTGTGGATGTATCTCCTAGAGAAGGTGCAAAACATGATCTACTCTTGATAAGGGAGGGTAGGTGGCTGGAATATCACTTGGGGACAGTGACCATCATTTTATTAGTCTTAAAGTAGTGATGATAAAGGATAGGCCAGATCTAAAAGTTGAAGTTCTAAATTGGAAGAAGGCCAATTTTGACAGTATTAGGCAAAACTTTAAAAAGTTGGCTGGTGGCGGATGTTCACAGTTGAAGGGACGGCTGATAAATGGAATACCTTCAAATATGAGATAATGAGAGTCCAGAAAGAGTATGTTCCTGTTAGGGTGAAAGGCAAGGATGGTGGTGTAGGGAATGCTGGATAATAAGAGAAAGTGAGGTTTTGATAAAGAAAAAGAAGGAACAATATGTCAGGTATAGACAGCAGAGGTTGAGTGAATCCTTCAAAGAGAATAAAGACGGTTGAGGTGGATGCAAGAGGAAAATCAGGAGGCAAAAAGGTGATATGAGATATCTTTGGCAAATAGGGTTAAGGAGAATCCAAAAAGCATAATTATGGAGAGAATAGGACCCCTCAAATATAAGCAAGGCAGGCTATGTGTGGAACTGCAGAGAATGGGGGAGATACTAAAAAAAAATTTTGCATCAGTGTTTATTGTGGAGAAGGACATGGAAAATACAAAATGTGGGGAAATAGATAATGAACACTTGAAAAAGATCCATCTTACAGAGGAAGAGGTGCTGGATGTCATAAAATGCATAAAGGTGGATAAATCCCCATCATAGAGATGTACAGCACAGAAACAGATCCTTCAGTCCAACTCAACCATGCTGACAAGATATCCTAGCCTTCTCTAATCCCATTTGCCAGCACTTGGCCGATTATTCCTCGAAACCCTTCCGGTTTATATACCTATCCAGATGCCTTTTTAAATGCTGTACTTGTTTTCCCTGAGTATTGGAAGCTGAGGGGTGACCTTGAGGTTTGTAAAATCATGATGGTCATGGATAGGATAAATAAACAAGGTCTTTTCCCAGGACTCCTTTGTGGGGGATTCCGGAACTAGAGGGCATAGGTTTAGGGTAAGAGGGGAAAGATTTTTTAAAGGGACCTAATGGGCAACTCTTTCATGCTGAGGATGATGCATATATAGAATGAGCTCACAGAGGAAGTGATGGCGGTGGGTACAATTGCGACATTTAAAAGACATCTGGATGGGTATATGAATAGTAATGGTTTAGAGGGATATGGGCCAAGTGCTAGCAAATGGGATTAGATTAGGTTAGGATATCTGGTCAGCATGGATCTCTGACTCTATGACGATAATTAATTAGCTCCTCACACTTGGCATCAAAAGAGGGAAGGACAGGAGCAAGACATCAAAGAATGTAATCTGTAACAAAGAAGTTTCATGCTATATATGTCTGATCCTGGAGTCTTCTATAACTTGCCAGTAGAGTGACAGAAATGACAATACTTGAAGTTATTTGCCAGGGAATAAATGACATAATATTCAGAAGATCAGGCAGCATCAGTGAAGAAAGAACGGTGTTTCTCTGCAAATACTAGCTGAATCTTCCCACCATTTTCAGTTCTTTTTAGTTTAACTTTTCAGCATTTACTATATTTTGCCAGTGAATTGTGAAACTTGTGTATCCCAACTTCTATGACTATGGTGTGCATCACAAAGATTAGTGACGGGGATCAGAGGATGCAAGAATACCATTGAGCAATGATAACTGAAGCAGAGCAGATCGTTAGTGAAACAATGAATTCAACAATTTTGTGTTGGGCTAAGTGACAAGGAGTTGGGCATGAGTGGTTGTGCTTGTGAGAAAGTTGTGTTTATGTAAATTTCTTCCTCTCCACTCCAACCCCAATCCCTTTATAGTAAAAGTTGTGAATACAGAGATTAGAGATGAGCCAGAAATTATGAAAAGGAAAGATTGAAAACAATTAAAAGTGGTCTTATCATTGACATTTTTAGTTTAATCTGGCTGGGACTAGGGGACATTGGATCAGGATGGTAAAATCAAAGAGAAGTGATAGGGTTGGGATAAAAGTGAGTAGGAATTTAAGGGTGAAGTTTTGCAGATTAGTCATTCTATGTACAGGCCAGAAGATGAAAATGGAAAAGTGATTTCAACAAAAATTTGCCAAGAGGCTTTGGGAGGGTGACATGGCATTAAGCCAAGGTAGTGGTTTGGGCATGGAAAGTTTATTTGGGTGGGGTAAACTCTATAAAGAGAGAGAATGAAATATTGCAGATGCTGTCAAAAGGGAGTGTGAGAGTTTGTGTATGCTGAAAAATGCGCTTTTTTGTGTCAACTACCTACAGATTTTGCTGCAGTTTAGAGTTATATTTCTGGTTTTGGGGTTGACACAGGATCATGGACCTGTGATTGAATCAACGCATGATTTTTATAATCAAATTACTTGATTGCAGGCAAAATTTTCTTGTTTTCACATTCCTTCTGTAATATTGCAACAGGACAAAACTTGAGAGCTTGGTCAGCTTTGTGTAATTAATCTAAAGTAGCTTCTGTTTTGGGTGTGTCTTAGCTCTTCTTTGTCCTTTTGCATATTCTTGTTTAAAATAGCATGTATATGTGCAATCACACATCCATTTACATTTGTCTGATAGGACATTGATAACTAGCATTTATTCTGCACCATGGGAAACTGACCACTATTTAGTTCAAAATGCTAATAGTACTGTTGAGTAATTTTTAAGGAAGTAACACCTGAACATTTTTTTTTAAATTGTAAAAATTACAGGTAGTTTCTCTTTCATTTGGAATCGTTTGGCCTCAGATATTAAAGCTGGTTGCTGTCACTTAAAATAATTTATGTTGGTTGTTAAAGACTTAGAAATAAAGCTTCAAGAGTCTTGTGTGATCATTTTTAAGGCTGGAATTTAGGAACAAACAATTGTGAAGGATGGACAGAAGAAAGCACTAGTATCCCCCACGATTGAGATGTCGTTTTAAGTTGGTGAGATTATTGGCCGAGAAAGCCTGCTTGAGTATAATGCTACCCTGTGTTGAATTAGCACTGCATTGTAAATCAATGGATGAATAATATTTAAAATTAAATAAAACATTATGAAGGGTATTTTAAAAATATACGTAAAGGTCTTGTTTCTGCAGACTGTAGGTTTATTTAGTATTTCACATCCTGAATTTAGGCCCACTCCCCACTAATTGATTCCCATATGATATACAAGGACTGATAACTCAAATAAATCAGTTTTGAAAACTGAGTGCTGTCATCAGAAAATTAGGAATAGGTTAATGTCAGTCGATCTGTCTTGAGTTTGGTTCAGAGATATAAACAACAACTACATTGCCTTATGTAGAGGATCATCCCAAAATATTTCATTACAAAAAACACGGTCATATGTACCGTGGGTAGCCAAACGTTCTGTCAATGATGTGAGTTGTATGAGAGGTTATATTGGAGGTGAAGAAACAGATCTCCAATGGAGGCACCAATACAGCAAAAGGCCTAGTTATTTCACATGGTTTGAAAAACTGAGCGTTCAAAGAGAGATTCAGTGGAATTGAGTTACGTACTAAACATTGGGAGTGGCAACAGCTTTCAATCGCTGGAGCGCTGGGACCTGTTCTGGAGGACATGTGTGGCATGTTTCCATCATCGCAAAAGGAATTTAAATTGAAGGAATAAAAAATAGCTCAAATTAAAATCTAGAATCCGTAATGATGACTATGAAAACATTGTCTTAAGAACTCATGTGCTTCACTAATGTTCTTCAGAGAAGGAAATTGGGCATCCTTATCTGATTTGGCCTAAATATGATTGCAGACTCACAGTTGACTCTTAAATGAACTCTGAGTGGATTATCAAGGCATTTAGTTCTAGAGCACTTGGGACAGGGCAACAAATCTGGCCTTGCTAGCGATGTCAGCATCCCATGGAAGACTACATTTTTAAAAATGTGTTTGAGGAATGTGGATGCCACTGGCCCAGACAGCATTTGGTGTTCATTCCTAATTGTCCTTGAAGATGGTGGTGAACCACTGCAGCCCATGAGCTGTTATGAAGGGAGTTCCAAGATTTTTACTTGGGCCAGTTACAGGCAATTACTGTCTAAAGTTTGCTTAATGTGTGATTTGGAGGGGGAATATGCTGATGATGGTGTTTCCGTTCATCAGCTATCCTTGTCTTTTTAGGTGGTGGAAGTTGCAGGTTTGAAAAGTGTTGTTCAGGTAGCCTTGGTAAGTTGCAGGAATGCATCTTGTGAATAGCTGGTTTGCTCAGTTGGCCAAATGATTGCTTTGCGATGTGATGTTAGTCCATGTTCAAATCTTGTGTTGACTGAGATCATGCAGGCCTCACCTGTTCAACCTCTCCCCTTCGCCTGAGGCATGGTGATCTTTGGGTTAAACCAGCATCAGTCATCTCTCTGTCTCTCTCTTTTTCTCTCTGAGAGGGCAGCACTAGGGTAATTTAGGCCTTTCTTTTTGGTCGTGTTGAGAGTGTGCAAGTTGAAAGTGTAGGATGGGGTTGACGTGGGCTGTTTTATCATGAACCTTGTTGAGATTCCTGAGTGTTGAGTGGAATTTGATTCATCCAGAGAAATGGGGGGTATTGCATCTCACTTCCAATTACTATTTTGAAGATGGTAGGTAGGTAGTGGGCAGTTAGGAGGTAAGTTACTAATTACTTCAAAGTCTCTGACCCATTCTTAAAACTGCTGTATTTATATGGCAAGTCCACATCCATTTCTGTTCAGGATGTTGATAGTGGTTTCAGTGATAGTGGTAGTAATATTATTGGATTTCAAAGGGAGGTGGTTAAGTCGTCTTGCTGGAGATGGTTATTGTGTGACATTTGTGTGTACAAATGTTACTTGCCAATTATCAGCTGAAGCCTAAATGTTGTCCAGGTCTTGCCACATATGGACACAGACTACTTCAGTCACTGAGGCATGGTGACCGATGCTGAGTATCATCCGATTTGGAAGGTCTTAGTTAAAGGTGGTTGGGCTGAAGAACTCCTACATTGGTGTCCTGGACTGAGATGATTGAGCTCCAACAATAGCCATCTTCCTCTTAGCCAGGTATGCCTGCAACCGGTGTAACCAACCTTGATTTCCTCTGACTTCAGACTTGCTCAGGCGCCTTACTGCCACACTGAGACAAGTGATGTCTGATGTAAACAGCAGTCACTCTCACTTCACCTCTGAAATTCAGCTCTTTTATCCATGTTTGGGCTAAGGTTTTAACAGCTGAGTGACCTTTGTGGAACCCAAACTGAAGATCAGTAAGTAGGTTGTTGCTGAGTAAAAGTAGCTTGATATCACTGTCAACCACCTTTCTATCACTTGGATTATGATTAAGAGTAGATTAAATAAATTGTAATTGGCTGTGTGGTATTTGGCCTGATGTTTGAGGTCTAGACATGCATTTTCTATGTTGTCAAGCAGGTGTTAATGTTATAGTTATCCTGGAACAGCTCTTCTGCAGGGACATGACTAGTTCTGTAGCAAAAATCTGTTGTCAGAAGCATAGATATTGCAGTACCCAATGCTTTCAGCCATTTTTTTGATAATATGTGGAATGATTTGAATTGGCCATAGATTGGCATATGCATTAGCAATGGCCACTGATGAAAGTCAAGATGGATGCAAATTATGTCTCCTTCTCTTTTGCACTAATGTGCAAAGCTCCCTCATCATTGAGAATAGAGATATTTATCGAACTTCTTCCAGTGAGTTGTTGAACGATCCACAGCCATTCACTACTGGATGTGCCAGGATCTGTTTTGTTGTGGGATCATGTAGTATGGCATGCAAGTAATCTTTTGTAGCTTCACTAGGTCGATAGCTCATTATTTAGATATATATGGTGCTGCTTCTGCCAGGCCTTCCTGCACAGTTTGAATTGTTAGATGTTTGTGCTATTTAGCATGGTGATGGTGCTGCAGATCATGGAGAGTAGCTGAGCATGAAGATTGCAGAGCCGTGCCCAGAAAATCTCCCCATTCTGATGGAAAGGAATCCAGACCAGTTTCAAGTCTAGTGCTAACAAAGCAACGAAGAGTAGGGGCCTTCATTCACTCCCTGAAACTGTTGTAGGATTGTAAGGTGGTCAGTCCTATCAATACTGTCATGGGCAGATGCATCAATGAGGGGGGATTTGGTGTGGATAAGGTCAAGTAGGTTTTTCTTTCCTCTGAATACCTTGTCCTCTGTTGCCAACCCATTTGAGCAGCTACCCCCATTAGGATTTAATCAGCTTGGTCAGTAGCAGTGCTACTGAACCACTCTTGGTAATGGACATCGCAGAGTAAACAGGTAGGAGACTGGAAGAACACAGCAAGCCAGGCAGCACCAGGAGGTGGAGAAGCTGATGTTTGGAGTCTAACCCTTCAACGTTGGCTTCTCCACCCTGGTGCTGTGTTCTTCCAGCCCCCTGCCTGTCTATTTTGGATTCCAGTGTTCGCAGTTTGTTTCCACACCTAGAGTACAATCTGGTCCCTAACTACCCTCAGCGATTGTTCCAATTAATGTTCACTGTTGCAGAGTATTGAGTTATCAACTGAGGAGTGGGATTGATGGGTTGTAGTAGGTGGTAATCAGCAGTCGGTTTCTTTGCCCCCATTTGACTTGATGCCATGAGGCTTCATTGGGTCTGAGTTAACATTGAGGACTCCTAGGCAATTCAGTCCTGAGGTAGAGCACTGTTGCTTTATCTGGGATTTGTCTTACTGGTGGAACAAAACATATCCAGAGATGGTGGTGATAGTATCTGGGCCACAGTAAGATATGATTTAGTGAGTAAGACAATGTTGGGGCCTTGCCAGAGATTTCCTCAAAGTGGTCGGTGAGCGAAGAATTTGTATAGGTTTGTCTGTAGCTCCCATTTTAATTTTCGGGTGTGTCAATTTAAAAGTACACAGTGTAACTTCATTTTAAACAGGATGGAAGGTTTAGTACGCTGTGATTGTTGAAAGTTTTATGTAAGCAAAACGTGTTGAAATCATTAGTTAAAACACAGAGTCATAGAGGCGTACAGCATGGAAACAGACACTTCGGTTCCAACTTATCCATGCTGACCAGATATCCCAACCCAATCTAGTCCCACCTGCCAGCACCCGGCCCATATCCCTCCAAACCCTTCCTATTCATACACCCATCCCGATGCCTCTTAAATGTTGCAATTGTACTAGCCTCCACTGCTTCCTCTGGTAGCTCATTCCATACATGTACCATCCTCTGTGTGAAAACATTGCCCCTGAGTTCTCTTTATGTCTTTCCTCTCTCACCCGAAACCTGCACCCTCTAGTTCTGGATTCCCCCACCCCAGGGAAGGAACTTTGTCTATTTATCCTATCCATGTCCCTCATGATGTTATAAACCTCAAAAGGTCACCCCTCAGCTTCTGGCGATCCAGGGAAAACAGCCCCATCCTGGTCAGCCTCTCTCTATAGCTCAAATTCTCCAACCTTAGCAAGATCCTTTTAAATCTGTTCTGAACCCTTTCAAGCTTTGCAACATCATTCCAATAGGAAGGAGACCAGAATTGCACACAGTATTCCAACAACGGCCGAACCAATGTCCTGTACAGTGGCAATATGACCTCCCAACTCGTGTACTCAATACTCTGGCCAAAAAAGGAAACCATACCAAACGCCACCTTCACTCTCCTTTCTACCTGCGACTCCACTTTCAAGGAGCTATGAACCCGCACTCCAGGGTCTCTGTTCAGCAACACTCCCAAGCCCTTATCATTAAGTATATAAGTCCTGCTAAGATTTGCTTAAAACTAAATTAAACTCCATCTGCCATTCCTCAGTCCATTGGTCGATCTGGTCCAGATCCTGTTGTAATCTGAGGTAACCTTCTTCGCTGTCCACTACACCTCCAATTTCGGTGACATCTGCAAACTTACTAATTGTACCTCTTGTGCTCAAATCCAATCATTTATATAAATGAGGAAAAGTAGTGGATCTAGCACCGATCCTTGTGGCACTCCACTGGTCACAGGCCTCCAGTCTGAAAACAACCCTCCACCACCATCCTGCCTTCTACCTTTTGAGCCAGTTCTGTATCCAAATAGCTAGTTCTCCCTGTATTCCATGAGATCTAACATTGCTAACCAGTCTCCTATGGGGAACCTTGTTGATCGCCTTACTGAAGTCCATATAGATCACATCTGCTACACTGCCCTCATCAATCTTCTTTGTTACTTCATCAAAAAACTCAATCAAGTTTGTGAGACATGACTTCTCATGCACAAAGCCATGTTGACTATCCCTAATCAGTCCTTGCCTTTCCAAATACGTGTACATCCTATCCCTCAGGAATTCCTCCAACAACTTGCCCACCACTAATGTCAGGCTCACTGGTCTATAGTTCCCTGGTTTGTCCTTACCACCTTTCTTAAACAGTGGACCACGTTAGCCAACCTCCAGTCTTCCAGCACCTCACCTGTGACTATTGATGATACAAATGTCTCAGCAAGGGGCCCAGCAAACACTTGCCTAGCTTCCCACAAATCCTGCGGATGTATCCACTTTTATGTATTTCAAGACATCCAGCACTTCCTCCTCTGTAATATGGGCATTTTTCGAGATGTCACCATCTATTTCCCTACATTCTATATGTTGTGGTTCTATTCGCCGAGCTGGGAATTTGTCTTGCAGACGTTTCGTCCCTGGCTGTTCTCTGTTTGGCTTGTCCTAGAGGCATGGCACTCATCCACTGATTCAATCAACAAGCACGTTGACCTGGACCCAATATACCGGCCACTGCAGCGGACAGCTGGAACTGACAACCGGAAGCGGCAGATACAAATCACTATAAATGCCGGAGGAAACATCACAGAAGCACTTCACAGGAGGCTCCCAATCACTGAGGATGTCACCTAGACAGGGGACAAAACGTCTGCAATACAAATTCCCAGCTCCACAAACAGAACCACAACAACGAGCACCCGAGCTACAAATCTTCTCCCAAACTTTGAACATTCTATATCTTCCATGTCCTTTTCCACTGTAAACAATGTTACAAAATACTCGTTTCGTATATCCCTCTCTCCTGCAGCTCCACAAAAAGGCCATCTTGCTGATCTTTGAGGGGTCCTGTTCACTCTCTAGCTACCCCTTTGTCCTTAATGTATTTATAAAAACACTTTGTATTCTCCTCAACCCTATTTGCCAAAGCTATCTCATGTCCCCGTTTTGCCCTCTTGATTTCTCTCTTATGTTGGTATATCCACATACTGAATCAAAAAAGTTTCTTGTACACATTTAACAAATACCTCTCCATCTAAACCCTTAAAACTATGGCCGTCTCAGTTTATGTTCAGAAAGTTAAAATTCCCTACCATAACCACCCTGTTATTTTTACAAATAACAGATCTCCTTACAAATGTACTAAGATTTAAATTAAAAAATTCTTCTTGAGGAAGTTACAAATGAGATCGGTCTCTAAGATCATTGCAGGTCTGGCTTGCTTGAAGATCTTCTATGAGTGAAGGAATTGAAACTCCAGGTCAGTTTTAGAGTTGTAGAGATGAACAGACCCTTCGGTCCAACCCGTCCATGCCGACCAGCTATCTCAACCCAATCTAGCCCCACCTGCCAACACCTGGCCCATATTCCTCCAAACCCTTCCTACTCATATACCCATCCAAATGCCTTTTAAATGTTGCAGCTGTACCAGCCTCCACCACTTCCTCTGGCAGCTCATGCCATACGTGTACCACCCTCTGTGTGAAAAGGTTGCCCCTTAGGTTCCTTTTAGATCTTTCCCCTCTCACCCTAAACCTATGCCCTTTAGTTCTGGACTCCCTGACCCCAGTCTGTCTATTTATCCTATCCATGCCCCTCATAATTTTGTAGACCTCTATCAGGTTACCCCTCAGCTTCCAACGCTCCAGGGAAAACAGCCCCAGCCTGTTCAGCCTCTCCACATAGCTCAAATCCTCCAACTCTGACAACATCCTTGTTAATCTTTTCTGAACCCTTTCAAGTTTCAAAACATCTTTCCAATAGGAAGGAGACCAGAATTGCACGCAAAATTCCAACATTGTCCTGTACAGCCACGACATGACCTCCCAACTCCTGTACTCAATACTCTGACCAATAAAAGAAAGCATATCAAATGCCTTCTTCACTATCCTATTTACCTGCGGCTCCACTTTCAAGGAGCAATGAACCTGCACTTGAAGGCCTCTTTATTCAGCAACACTCTCTAGGATGTTGCCATAAAATGTATAAGTCCTGCTAAGATTTGCTTTCCCAAAATGCAGCATCTTGCATTTATCTGAATTAAACTCCATCTGCCACTTCTCGGCCCATTGGCCCACTGATCAAGATCCCTTTGTAATCTGAGGTAACCTTTGCTGTCCAATACACCTCCAATTTTGGTGTCATCTGCAAACTTACTAACTGTACCTCTTATGCTCATATCCAAGTCACTTATGTAAATGACAAAAAGTAGTGGACCTAGCACCGATCCTTGTGGCACTCCACTGGTCACAGGCCTCCAGTCTGAAAACAACCCTCCACCACCACCCTCTGTCTTCTACCTTTGAGCCAGTTGTGTATCCAAATGGCTAGTTCTCCCTTTATTCCATGCGATCGAACCTTGCTAACCAGTCTCCCATGGGGAACCTTGTCGAAAGCCTTACAGAAGTCCACATAGATCATATCTACCACTCTGCTCTCATCAATCCTCTTTGTTACTTCTTCAAAAACTCAATCATGTTCATGAGACATGATTTCCCATGCACAAAGCCATGTTGACTATCCCTAATCAGTCCTTGCCTTTCCAAATACATGTGCATCCCGTCTCTCAGGATTCCGTCCAACAACTTGCCCACCACCCAGCATTCCCAATACCTACCAGCTTTTCCTTTCACCCTAACAGGAATACACTTTCTCTGGATTCTTGTTGTCTCATTTCTGAAGGCTTCCCATTTTCCAGCCATCCCTTTACCTGTGAACATCTGTCCCCAATCAGCTTTTGAAAGTTCTTGCCTAATACTGTTAAAATTGGCCTTTCTCCAATTTAGAACTTCAGCTTTTAGATCTGGTCGATCCTTTTCCATTACTATTTTAAATCTAATACAATTATGGTCGCTGGCCCCAAAGTGCTCCCCCACTGACACTTCAGTCACCTGCCCTGCCATATTTCCCAAGAGTAGGTCTAGTTTTGCACGTTCTCTAGCAGGTACATCCACATACTGAGTCAGTAAATTGTCTTGTGCATACTTAACAAATTTCTCTCCTTCTAAACCCTTAACACTATGGCAATCCCAGTCTATGTTTGGAAAGTTAAAATCCCCTACCACAACCACCCTATTTTTCTTACAGATAGCGGAGATCTCCTTATAAGTTTATTTCTCAATTTCTCTCTGACTATTAGGGGGTCTATAATACAATCCCAATAAGGTAATCATCCCTTTCTTATTTCTCAGTTCCACCCAAATAACTTCCCTGGATGTATTTCCGGGAATATCTTCCCTCAACAGCTGTAATGTTATCCCTTATCAAAAATGCCACCCCCCCACTCTCTTGCCTCCCTTTCTATCCTTCCTGTAGCATTTGTATCCTGGAACCTTAAGTTGCCAGTCCTGCCCATCCCTGAGCCGTGTTTCTGTAATTGCTATGGTATCCCAGTCCCATGTTCCTAACCATGCCCTGAGTTCATCTGCCTTCCCTGTTAGGACCCTTGCACTGAAATAAATGCAGTTTAATTTATTAGTCCTACCTTGCCCCTGCCTGCCCTGATTGTTTGACTTGCTTCTGCTCTCAGCTTTATCAGTCTCAGATTGATCTCTTTCTTAGCTATCTCCCTGCCACCTCCCCCCCCCCCCCCCCATCTTACTAGTTTAAATCCTCTCAAGCAGCTCTAGCACATCTCCCTGCCAGTATATTAGTCCTCTTCCAATTTAGGTGCAAACCATCCTCCTTGTTGTTTCTACCCCAAAAGATATTCCAATGGTTCAAAAATGTGAATCCTTCTCCCATACACCAGCTCCTCAGCCATGGATTCATCTGTTCTATCCTCCTATTCCTGACCTCACTAAGTCTGGCACTGGGATTAATTCAGATATTACTATTCTTGAGGATCTCCTTTTTAAATTCATGCCTAACTCTCTCTAATCTTCCTTCAGAATCTCATCCTTTTCCCTTCCTATGTCATTGGTTCCAATGTGCACAATGACCTCTTGCTGGACCTTCTCCCCCTTGAGAACTTTCTGCACCCTCTGAGACATCCTTGATCCTGGCACCAGGGAAGCAACACACCATTCTGATTTTTTGCTGCTGGCCACAGAAACGTCTGCCTGGACCTCGGATTAGAGAGTCCCCTAACACAATTGATTTCTCGGAACCCAATGTGCTCCTCATTGCATTAAAGCCAGTCTCAATACCAGAAACTGGGCTGTTCATGCTACGTTCCCCTGAGAATGCATCACCTCCTACATTTTCCAAAACAGCATACCTGTTTGAAATGGGTATATCCACAGAAGGCTCCTGCACTAGCTGCCTACCTCTCTTACCTTTCCTGCAGTTAAGCCATCTATTTGACTTTATCTGAGACTTTTCTCCCCTTCCTCTAACTGCCATCCATCACATTTGCTGTTGCAAATTCCTCATTGCTTCTAACTGTCTCTCCAACCGATCCATTCAATCTGATAAGATTCGCAACCAACAACATTTATTGCAGATATAATCTACAGTAACCCTTAAACTCTCTTTCAACTCCCATATCTGACAAGAAGCACATATCACTGTACTAAAGACCATTTTTGCTCCTTCATAATCTCCTCCTCCAGAAAATAACACCATCTTATTCCTCTACGAAACACTGTCCCGGGTTAAATTGATAGTTATGGCTTATGTCTCTTCCTTAAACTTAAAATATATCTCAAAAAACATAATCAAGAAAGAACCCACTCTACTCACTACTGCAGACTTATTGTCGGTCCCACTTAAAAACAATACACTTATCTGCTTCTGTGCTGTGAATTTGCCCAAACAGTTCCTCCAAGATCAGTTGTGAATTTCACTGTTTGTTAATTTTCCCAGACGCACTCCGATGTCCATTGATATGACTTCTATCATCATAGGCAGTAACTGTGCAAGTTCACTGCTGTGTCAGTTTCTTTCTTTCTCTCTCTCCTGCACTGACCTCACCGTGCTTCCTTTGCCTGTATCTCTCCCTTTTAAAGCTGCTGTTGTTTTGACTTGACTTTTTTTTCCCAAAGTTCCAAAACAATGCAACAGTGTATAAAACATTAATTGCTGTTCCTCGAATTCGAGAACATCACCTCCAACACCTAAAATACCTCAATAAAAGAGCAGCTGTTACAACCAGAAACTTGTCCCATCCTCCAGAGTTTTGTTGGATGCACGGCCTATGCAGGAGAACAATTGGAGGCCATTTTTGTGGAGGGTCTTGGGAGTTGGTGCATTTCAGGGAGTAAGTGAAGGCCCCTACTCTTTACTGCTCCTTTAACGCTAGACTTGAAAATCGCCTGGTTTCCTTTCCAGCAGAATGGGGGGCATTAGTGGGCACCTTCCTCTGCAATTCCTAGAGTCAGCGAGCAAATCTAACTCTCCAATGCTGTTCACAGTTAGCTCCAGCCATCTACAGCTGAACTATCCTGCGATCTCTGCAGACTATTTTCCACTTCATAACTTCTCAAGTGTCTGCTTTCCCAGGATGTCAAATCCATACATCCATATTAAATGTTGGGTTAACTCAGGTCTGAGGTGTGAACCCATTCATTTGTTTTTAACCTGAGATAAGCATTTTACATATGGAGCAAAAGCTGAGTTCACATTTCAGGTTCAGTGATACTACTTCAAAGGTTCAAATGCTGACAGACCTGCTGAGGTTTTTCCAGTTTTTATTTTTGTTTCTGGTTTCCAACATTCAAGTTCTTTGTTTATATTTTTAACATTTCATATGTCACAACAATTAATTTGAATGGCTTCCATTCTTTGAGGCTCTCAGTGAATTAGGAAGACCCATTCACACCTTCAGGCAAGCCATTGTCAATGAGTTTGGTTTACCTCTTGTGGAAATATTTACTGAGTTTAAAAAAAACTTGTGATCCTTTTTCAGATGAGTACAACCTTTTTCCAATTACAGTTTGATCCAGAAAGTTGATTTTTGGGAGCTTCTTTCAAGATTCTGTGTCAATTTTTAAGATTGCTGAGCTTTAAAATATATGATTGTACAGAATTAAAAATCACACAACACCAAATTACAGCCCTTTTGTGTGATTTTTTAACTTTGTCCACCCTAGTCCAACACCGGCACCTACAAGTCATGATTGTACAGCTTCGTGATACTGTTGCTTTACCAGTCTGTGGGACAGTGCACTCAAGTTTTGGCACAATCCTCCATGTTATTAGTAAGATGGACTTTGCAGAGTTGGTGGGATTTGATTTTCTATTCACGTTTCAGATGCCTAGATTGTTGCTGGGTGGTCCATCCAGTTTTACTCGTTCCTTTAGTTTTGTTTGATATAACCAAATAACTTGGTAGGCTGTTTCGGAAGGTATAACATGGAGGTCAGATAATAGTGGATTTCCTTCCCTAATTTTGGGATGTTAGTGAATCAAAAGGGTTTTCTATGAAAATTAAAGATTGTTTCATTACTGATGCTTGATTTTGACTACAGATTTTACAATTGCAATCCGATTCCACCAGCTGCCATGGTCAAATTTGTACCAGTACCTCAGGCGTGAGTCTGGACCTCTAGATTACTTGTCCAGTGACATTACCATTCTGCCACAATTTACCCAGAGTGACCATGAAGCTGCAATTTACTTATACTTGCAATATTGTACACTGTTGTTACTGCTCACAATACAATCTTCACAATTTGTTTTACTTGTTCAGAGGATAAGGGCATTGCAGGCTATGCCTGCTTTTATTGTTTATCCCTTATTGCCCTACAAAAAGGTAGTGGCGTGCTGTCTTCTTGAACCATTGCAGTTCTCGACATGTTGGTATACCCACTACATTGTTAGGCTGCTTTCTCATTAAAGATAGGTGACCAGGTCATGATTTTAACTTGTGGGTCACCTTGCCTGAGATGAGAGGGTGATGTTGAGAAGGCAGGACCTCCATGTTGACTTCTGCATTGCAAATGTGGCTGAAGTCATCGTGAAGGTCCCACCTTCTCAACTTTGCCCCTGCCTGAGGCATGGTGACTCACTGGTTAAACTTGCAGCCAGATGTTTCTCTCTAATGAGAGAGTCGCTGTATGATTCTCTGGTACTATGGCAACTTAATGTTGTTAGCAAGGGGGGAGGGGAATTCCAAATTTTTTGACATTGGGACAATGAAGAAGTGGTATTATTTTGATGTGACAGTGCGCCATTTGGAAGGAAGCTTGCAAGTTGCGATACCCTGATGTATCTGCTTTCTTTATCCTTCTAGGTTGTAGAGGTCATGGGGGGGGGGGGGGGGGTGAAAAACTGATGACCGAATGACCACTTTGTGGACCACTTTCAGTCAGTCTGCAATCATGACCCTGATGCTTGCCATTTTAATTCTTCATTTGCTGTAACACCAGTTTCAGTCCTCTACGTTCTGCAGCATTCCTGTGAAATTCAATGCAAGTGCAAGGAACAACTTCCTCTTCTGATTAGGCTTAAACATTAAATTCAAAACTTTCGGTGTCCCATTTTGATTTGGGTTTTCTTAAGAATTTTATTTTTCATATTTTTGCTTTTGGACAGAGGAATTCATTATTCTGATATTGAGGTAAAGCTGACCAATTTTCTTATTCTTGACTTTCACTTCCTCTGCTTTTTGTTCCATTATATCTTTGTCATTTAATCCCCTACCCTTGGCCCTATCCTTGATGAGACCTATTTGTTTTCATCCCGACTTTTGATAGCAAAAAAGCCTATCTTCCTTGAGTTCTGGAGAGTCATATTTGACTCTAACATAACTCTATTTCTCTCTCCACAGGAACTGACACACCTGCCATGTATTTTGAGTACTTGTGTTTTTCACAGAATCCCTACAATGTGGAAACAGGCTATTTGGCCCAATACGTCCACACCGACCCTCCAAAGAGTAATCCACCCAAACCCATGCCCCTACCCTATTACTCTACGTTTACCCCTGACTAATGCACCTAACCCACACATCCCCGAACACTATATGGACAATGTAGCATGATCAATTCACCTAACCTGCACACCTTCGGATTGTGGGAGGAAACTGGAGCACCCAGAGGAAACCCACGCAGGCACTGGGAGAATGTGCAGATTCCACACAGTCAGTCAACTGAGGCTGGAATCAAACCCGGGTCCCTGGTACTGTGAGACAGCAGTGCTAACCACTGATCCACTGTTCCGCTCATAGCACAGTGACTGAAAGGAAGCATTGCATGAAAACATTTATTTATTTTTGCTGTTGTGGTTCCTGTGAGATGAATTACTCACCACCTGCTTTTCTGGAGCATGGTAAGGATTAAAGAGTTTGATTCTTTGCTTAAGAGTGTGGTGCAAATGTTAAGTGGATTGCGAATTGGTCTGGTGTGATTAGACTATTTAACAACGCTCCAATGCAACACCACATTGTTTTTCTGTGCATGAGATGTGCATGATTTCTCACATTACTTTTAATTATATTTAATAATCTGTTCAGACATGTTATGACAAACCTCTCTGGCGAGTAGGGCTTACACCCAGGTCATTTGGCTCAGAGCTGAGGATACTATCACTGCGCTGTAAGATTCCTTCCCATGCTTTAAAATTGGCTGATCCTCCTAGAAAATGGAGAGGGTATATGCCTTTTGTATTGTAACATTGCATGATAAGTAGATTTTTTTTCTGTGGCACCAGACTTTATGCAGCAACTAACATATTTTTCTGATAAAAGTGTAATATTACTCTTGATCATCTAGAAATAAAGACATGACAACAGATAACTTCTCCAGCTCAATTTGATGAAGGTATCTGAAAAGTATTACAATGCATATCTTGACTATTGTGATTTGTCAATGATGGTATTAAATATTTGGAAATGTTGTTTACTGCACTAAATATGATCCTATAAATTAGCGATTTCAGATCATGACTTTCTTGGTTTATTTTCTGAAATTAATCTTACAACTGGGAGAACATTGGAGGTCGAGGGATGACTTCTATCGATTTATGAAAGCATGAGGGGCATGGATAAGATAGATAGACGAGGTCTTTTGCCTGGGGTGGGGGGTCCAAAACTGGAGGGCATAGGTTAAAAGTGAGAGGGGAAAGATTTAAAAGGGACCTGAGGGGCAACCTTTTCAGAGGATGGTGCGTGTATGTAAAGAGCTGCCAGAGGAAGTGGTTGAGGCTGGTATAATTACAATATTTAAAAGGCATTCTGGAAGGGCATGTGAATAGGAGTGGTTTAGAGGGACATGGGCCCAGTGCTGACAAATGGGACTAGATTAATTTAGGATATTTGGTCAGCATGGTTGAGTTGTAGTGAAGGGTCTGTTTCCATGCTGTATATCTTTATGACACCATGACTGCACAAGTGCAGTAGATGTATCTCCAGAGTTTTTCCACAAGTTTCCTATTTTGATGTTTCATTGATTTTTTTTTTTAAAATGATTTTCATTCCCATCCAGTTTTTGCTAATTAAGCTATCTGCAACTGCACCTTGGAGAGAAGATTAATTCTTTTGTTTTTAAACTTTAGGCCTCTGAAGAAGTATCAAAATGCCTGCTAACCATGAAAGAGATTCTATGTGGTACCAATGATAAGGAGCCTCAGACTGAAACAGTTGCACAGTTGGCACAGGAGCTATACAATAGTGGATTGCTGATATCATTAATTGCACACTTGCAACTGATAGACTTTGAGGTAGGTAATACTGAAGCAGGAGTGTGTTTTCTCCATGTCTGTTTTATTTAGTGAACTGTTTCAGAATAGTTAAAGTTTAAAACATTGGTCTGTTTTGTCTGATATTTAAAGCAAAATTGATCTGCAGTTTACACTTGCTTTTGGCATTGAATTTTATCTGCAGTGGAAGGTGATTTGCTAAAATTTAGGCTCCTTTACAGTATGGGAAGTCACTTTTTAAATTGCAGATCCTTCATGTAACACACAAGCTTTGTCACCTATTCTGTCTGATGAAACTATCTTGCTTTTAGGAGTTCCGATGTAGTACAATTCAGATACATTAGGGATTCTTTGAGGCAAAAGCAGGATGTTGCTGCTCTTGCCAAAGTTTATATTTTATTCTCAATATACACCACTTGTTTTGTTTCTTCTGAAGTTGACAGCCCTAAACGCCTGATTATTTCTCTGGAATTTTGCACTTCTTATATCTGTTATTGCACATTGTTCATTGTACCCAGTGCCTCCTTAACTGGACAGTTTGATCTTGACCTACCCCAGTACTGTGTCCTCACAATGGAAAGATACAAGAAAACATGGTGGACACTTGAGCATGTTTTGGATATGTTTAGGGTACCTGCTTATTTTTGGTCTTTATATTGTGTCAAATCATTC
Source organism: Hemiscyllium ocellatum (assembly GCF_020745735.1). Taxonomy (NCBI): domain Eukaryota; kingdom Metazoa; phylum Chordata; class Chondrichthyes; order Orectolobiformes; family Hemiscylliidae; genus Hemiscyllium; species Hemiscyllium ocellatum. The sequence continues at coordinate 22,257,008 of NC_083412.1, read as the reverse complement.
CAGTTTATTGTTTTTGTGACTTTTTTTTGTTTCTGTAAGAATAAGAGTAGGTCATTCAGCCTATTGATCATGCTCCATTATTGAGTTAGATCATGGTAGATCATCTATCTCAATGCAATGTACCACATTGTCTCCAAATCCTTTGATATCATCAATCTCTGGAGCCTGTCAATTTCTGCCTTGGACATGCTTAATGTTTGAACTTTCACAACTCTGAAGTGGAGAAATCCAACGATTCACTAACCTTTCAACAAAAAAACATCCTGATTTTATTGGTCTACCTCTTATGTTGGGATTATGTTCCTGATTTTAGACTCACCATCCAGGGGAAGCATCTTAGCTACATCCACCCTATCATTCCCTGTAAGACTATTGCAGGCTTCAATTAAGTCAGTTTTCATTCTTTGAAGGTCCAAGACATGCAGACCCAATCTCTAATCTCATCTCCTAAAGCAATCCCTCACCATCCTTGGGATTAATCTAGTGAATTTATGTTGCATTCCGTGTATGGCAAGTAAACCACACACACAGGCACATAAATTATACACAATACTTCCAGATGATGTCTCGCTCAGGCTTCACTCAACTACAGCAAGTCATCTTTTCTCCTGTACCCGTGCCTTTCTGGTGAAGACCGACATACCATTTGCCTTCCTAATTCCTATATCTGCATGCTAGCTAATAGTAATCCATGAGCAGTGATATCTCTTTGCACTCCTCCACATTTCAGCCTCTTACCCCTTTAAGAAATATGCCTTTTCATTTCTTTTCTACCAAAGTGAATAACTTAATCACATTGTATTTCATCTGCCATATTCTAGCCATGACTTGGTGTTGGAGTGGGGTGTACAAAGTTAAAAATCACACACCAGGTTATAGTCCAACAGGTTTATTTGGAAGCAGTAGCTTTTGGAGCGCTGCTCCTTCATGAGGTGGTTGTGGAGTATAAGATGGCAAGACAGAATTTATGGCAAAAAGATGCAATTAAAATTGTATGTTGAAAAAGACTGGATTATTTAATTATCTCATCTTTTATAATGATCATGTTAGTTTCAGTTCTTTCATATGTAAATTGCAGAACTTTTTTAAAGTTACATTCTCAAGTGAACTTTAACAATTGGTGTCATGTCAGCCCAGATAATGCATTTAAGGTGCAAGCTGCCCTATGTGAGACTATCTGTGCCACAATGGTCAGACTGACTCTAAACTAAAACACTGATTTACAGAAACTTACATGGATTCATGCAGTTTTTGAGCTGGAAATCAGACATTAAAGGACTAAGTGCTGAATATTTTGACTCAGTGTTAACTTTGACCCTGTCTCCACAGAAGTTGCTAGACATGTTTGGTAAATCCACCACTTCCTCATAGTTATGTTTGTGCTGTAAAATAGTCAACTATCTGATTAATGTGATTTCATTTTACTTTGGATCCCTTTCAAAGCTCATGGAATTTTTTTTTCATTTTATCTTTCTAGAGCACCGTTGATCTTATTTCCAGAAGTAATATTACTTGGTTATAATCAACTGATTAATCCCATGATTATTTTACATATAAATGTTTCTTAGCTGCACAAAGGCTGTTTTTGTACCTATTCTGAACTAAAGCTTGTGTTTCTTATTGCAAGGTTTTACAAATGAAACTTCAACAATTTACTGTCATCTTAGAGTGGCTCAATATGGGAATGCACTGCAGTCATTTTATGTGCTATGGCTCCCAAAATACATTTTCAAGATGTGAATAATGGCCTATGTTTTCTAATTATAGTTTCAAATACACATTCAACCTGAACCCACTTGGGCTGCTTTTACTTGGAGGTACCAGAAGGGAAGGAAAGTGGTCCTCTGATGACATAAATATATTGGTTGCTTTCAAATCTGAATGAATGGAGAATTTGGAAATGGCCTGAAATATATGGGTAGATTTGTATATAGTCTCAAACTAATGCAGGATTTATCCGCTGACAAAGATTAACTTTGTTTCTGGCCCTCAAATTTAACAGCAGTAACCCCAGGACACAATAAATTTGAGTTTTTATCACCAGTCAATTATTTTAGCATTGAAAAATGGCAGTGGTAGATAAGTAGTAATGCATAGACAGGATATATGCTGCTGCAGTGGATTGGATTTAACAAATACATAGATGAGAATGAACTTGGTGACTGAAAAAGATCCAGGATGCAGTGTTTAATGTCATATTTTCTCTTTTCATTTAGGCCTGTAGTTTCAGCTTTGACTTTCAGCTAGCAGACCAATTCGAGTGTAGAGCAGAGTGAACTGTTATTGGCTTTCATAATAGACCAATATAAGTAAAATTTAGTAAATCATTATTTTTAAAGCTGTAAATATAAAACTTTCATCTGAAGAAATGTTTCCTGTCTTAGTGTCATTAGAGATGTGCAGCACGGAAACAAACCCTTTGATCCAACTTGACAACGCCAACCAGATATCCTAATCTAATCTAGTTCCATTTGCCAGCAGTTGGCCCGTATCCCTCTTAAACCCTTCCTACTATTGATATACCCATCCAGCTGCCTTTTAAATGCTGCAATTGTGCCAGTCTCCACCACTTCCTCTGGCAGCTGATTCCATACACGTACCACCCTCTGCATGAAAAAGCTCCTCCTAGGTCCCTTTTCTATCTTTTCCCTCTCACCCTAAACCTGTGCCTTCCAATTCTGGACTCCCTCACCCTAGGGAAAAGACCTTGTCTATTCACCCTATCGATGGCCCTCATGATTTTATAAGCCTCCATAAGGTCACCCCTCAGCCTCTGATGCTCCAGGAAAAACAGCCCCAACCTATTCAGCCTCTCCCTGTAGCTCAAATTCTCCCGTCCTGTGATCATAGAGGATGTATTTTCTTGCCCCTTTTCTCATGTCTGTAATAGAATAATATTTCAATTGAATTAATTTTAAGTGTCTCTTGAAAACAATTTATGTTTGGCTGACCTTTGGGACTTGAATCCAATTAGTTATAATTTGGTCTAATCTACTATATTCATAGCTTTTTACTCTTGGCAAGCCTAACGACCAAAACATAGATACCACGTCACTTATTATAGTGCACCCTGTAACCTAGATTATTCGCTTCTTAGTATCATGTTAACCAAAGTGCATCCTGCTGCATTTTGCATTTTGTACAGCTGTCAAGGCTTCAATACCATAGTTAGTTGTTTCAATTCAGATCATCCTCAAGTCACCTATGGGTTAGTGGTTATTGTTTCCCTGTCAATTGAATTCAAAGACCTGGCAACAAGTATTTCTTCATATGATACTGCGGAAATTGTAAGATTTTCTAATTTCTGACTATGTAAATGAGTTGTACCAGGTGAGACTCACTACATTAGGAAAGATTCTTAAAAAGTCAAAAACTGTGATGCAGGAGATTGGAAATAAAAATGAAAACTGCTGGGAGAAACTCAGCAGATGTGGCAGCATCACTGGAAAAAGGGACCCAGTTAATGTTTCCAGAGCAATCTTGGGAAATGTGATGGGTTTTACATTGTTGGAAAAGGGCAAGGTCAAGGCTAGGTTAGAGAGTGGGAGAGATTAAGGATCTTGAGAATCATGAAGTAAAAGGTAAAGGACATAATTACAGTGAAAACAATATACTGGTGCAGCATAAAGGTCAGCTTTGTTAGGAAACAAAACATAAGAAAACACCAGAATGACAATTTATTGGGGGTGGGGTATAGTTAGACTCAAAATTCAAAAAGCAGAAAGTGAAGACTGCAGATGCTGGCTGTCAGAGACAAAAGGTGTGGTGCTGGAAAAGCACAGCCGGTCAGGCAGCATTCGAAGAGCAGGGGAGTCGACTTTTCGAGCATAAGCTCTTCATCAGGAAATCCTTAAAATTTGACTCAAAATTCCAAAAGACTAATTTGGACTTAACAAGTGATTAAAATTTTTTTTGAAGGTGCTATGGAAAGCAGAGACCAGGTAATGAATTGAAGGTCATTTTAGATTCAGTTTTACAGCACCAAATGACCCCCATCAGCCTTTTGGGTCTATGCCAGTCATCAAGCATCTATCTATTCCATTATTTGTTTGGACACTGGCACATCAGGTAATCATCTAAATATTATTTACAGGTAAACGTTGTGATGGTTCCCACCTCTACGACCCTTTCAGACAGTGAGTTCTATACAGCAGTCAACCTCTGGAATATTCTTGCATTTCTAAAATGCCTTCTGATAGTCTCTTGTGAAATAGGGACTGAAAAGACAGCATATTGGTTAAATAAAGTAAAAAGCAGAGTGTATAAGTTAAAAGGTGTGTTTTTGGATTGGAGAAAGACAGAAAATGATGGTCAATGCCGGGACCAATATTTATGAATTTTATGAATAATTTAGGGGTACTATAGCTAAAACAAATAGGAAGCTATTCCAAAGCTTGCAGATTGCAGCTAAGTAAGGTCTAGTTATGTTTAAGATAGACAGTGTGGGGAAATCACACTGTGGTATGGAAACTAGAAACTTCACTACAGTTTTTTAAAATAAAGATAAACTGATTGGCGTAGAACATCACAGGGACCTACAGAAACATCTGCTTTGTCCTTGATGGTGTTAAGCTTTTTGCTGGAGATGCACTCATCCTGTGCAAGTGCAGAATTTTACATCATACTTCTGACCTGTGCTGTGTAGTAGTGGAAATACTTTGGGGAGTTAGGGAACACATGATTTACAAAATAATTTCCAGCTTCTGATTTGCCTTTATAGCTACATTATGGCTGCTTCGATTCAGTTTCTGCTTAATGGTCATTGATAAAGCACCTGAAGATGGTTAGACCTGGGATCTCATGCCAAAGATCACTTCCAGACCCTGAGATAATTGGCCTTCAACAGCCACAAGCATCATCCTTTGCATTAAGTGTAACTTCAATTTATGAAGAGTTTACCTCAATTCCATTAACCTTAATTTTGATAAGACTCCTTGATGCCATACTCAGTCAAATTCTACTTTGATGTCAAGGGTAGTCACCTTTGGAATTCTCCTTTCTTTTGCTCCGTATCTGGACCAAGGCTTTGAAGTCTGGAGCCACATAGCCCTGACAGAATGCAAATTGAACAGCAGTGAGCAGATTATTGTTGAGTATTGGGGAATGGTGACTCAGTAGTTCACATTGCTGCCTCACAGCGACAGGGACCTTGGTTCAATTCTATCCTCAGGCAACTGTCTGCGTGGGTTTCCTCTAGGTGATTTGGTTTCCTCCCCATATCAAAAATGTATGGACTTAGGTGGATTGGCCAAGGGAAATGCGGGGTTACAGGGATAGGCTGGGCGGGGCTGGGCCTGTGTGTTATGCTCTTCGGAGATTCGGTGTGAACTCCATGGGATGAATGCCCTGTTTCCACACGGTAGGGAGTTTGTGACTACATTCTGCTTGTCAACAACACTTTGCATCATTGCTAAAACTTGAGGGTAGATTGATCGGTTGGGTGGGTTGAATTTATCCTGCTTTTTATGGTTAGATCATACCTAGATGATTTTCTATTTTCAGGCAGATGGCAGACTTCGAGCTGTACAAGATCTGTTTGGCTAGGTGCATGGTTAGTTTTGGAGCACACGTCTTCACTGTTACAGTTAGTCACAGCCTATAGTCTTTGCTGTAACCAGTGCTTTTTGTCATTTTTGATATCATGTGAAGCAGGTTTCTTTGTGATTAGATTAGATTCCCTACAGTGTGGAGACGGGCCCTTCGGCCCAACAAGTCCATACCGACTCTCTGAAGAGTAACCCAGCCATTTCTCTGACTAATGTACCTAACACTATGGGCAATTTAGCATGGCCAATTTACCTGACCTGCACATCTTTGGAGTGTGGGAGGAAACTGGAGCACCCAGATGAAACCCATGCAGACACTGAGAGAATGTGCAAACTCCACACACACAGTCGCCCGAAGCTGGAATCGAACCTGGGACCCTGGTGCTGTGAGGCAGCAGTGCTAACCACTGAGCCACCGTGCTGCTTTCATTAGCTGAAAAACTTGCATCTGTAACGCTGAACATTCCTGGAGCAATCCAAGATGGGTTATTCACTTGGAGCTTCGAACTGAAAATGATTGCAAATACCTCAGCCAGCATATTTATTTTAATTGATGTATTGGACTCTGACATTATTGAGAATAGGGATAATTTTTGTTGTGGTGACCTTTTGCAGTCGCAATGTAGATATGGCAGAACTGTAGAAGAATGTAAGTGTGTGCAAGAAAATTTTCAGATTCTGTGTGGATGTAGCTCCGAGACTTGACCTCCTCTTGGGAAATAAGGCTGGGCAAGTGACTGAGGTGTCAGAGAGAAAGCTCTCTGGAGTGACCATAATTCTATTAGTTTTAAAATAGTGATGGAAAGGGATAGACCAGATTGAAACGTTGAAGTTCTAAATTGGAGGAAGGCTGATTTTGACAGTAATAGGTAAGAACTGATTGGGGGCAGACGTTCGCAGGTAAAGGGATGACTGGAAAATGGTAAGTCTTCAGAAATGAGGTAATGAGGTTCCAGAGACAGTATATTCTGGTTAGGGTGAAAGGAAAGGTTGATAGCTATAGGGAATGCTGGATGACTAAAGAAATTGAGGGTTTGGTCAGGTATATGTCAGGTATAGACAGGATAGATCAAACAAATCCTTAGAGTATAAAGGCAGTAGGAGTGTACATAAGCGGGAAATTAGGAGGGCAAAAAGGAGACATGAGATAGCTTTGGCAAATAGAGTTAAGGAGAATCCAACAGGATTTCACAAATACATTAAGGACAAAAGGGTAACTAGGGAGAGAATAGGGTCCCTCAAAGATCAGCAAGGCGGCCTTTGTGTGGAGCTGCAGAAAATGGGGGAGATACTAAATGAGTGTTTTGCTTCAGTGTTTACTGTGGAAAAGGACATGGAAGGTACAGAATATAGGGAAATAGATGGTGACATCTTGCAAAATGTCCATATTACAGAGGAGGAAGTGCTGGATGTTCTGAAATGCATAAAGGTGGATAAATCACTAGGACCCGATCAGCTAGAACTCTGTGGGAAACTAGGGAAGTGATTGCTGGGCCACTTGCTGAGATATTTGTATCATCAATAGTCACAGATGAGGTGTTGGAAGACTGGAGGTTGGCTAATGTGGTGCCACTGGTGGTAAGGACGACCCAGGGAATATAGACCGGTGAGCCTGACGTCGATGGTGGACATGTTGTTGGAGGGAATCATGAGGGACAGGATGTACATGTATTTGGAAAGGCAAGGACTGTTTAGGGATAGTCAACATGGGTTTTGTGCATGGGAAATCATGTCTCATGAACATGATTGAGTTTTTTGAAGAAGTAACGAAGAAGATTGATGAGGGCAGAATGGTGAACGTGATCTATATGAACTTCAGTAAGGCATTTGACAAGGTTCCCCATGGGAGATTGGTGAGCAAGGTTAGATCTCATGGAATACAAGGAGAATTTTTCACTTGGATACAGAACTGGCTCAAAGGTAGAAGACAGGGTGGTGTTGGAGGGTTGTTTTTCAGACTGGAAGCCTGTGACCAGTGGAGTGCCACAAGGATCGGTGCTGGGTCCACTAATTTTTGTCATCTACATAAATGATTTGGATCAGAGCATTAGAGGTATAGTTAATAAGTTTGCAAATAAACACCAGAATTGGAGGTATAGTGGATAGTAAAGAAGATTACTTCAGATTACAATGGGATCTTGATCAGATGGACCAATGGGCTGAGAAGTGACAGATGGAGCTGAATTTTGATAAATGCAAGGTGCTACATTTTGGGAAAGCGAATCTTAGCAGGACATATACACTTAATGGTAAGGTCCTAGGGTGCGTTGCTGAACAAAGAGACCTTGGAGTGCAAGTTCGTAGCTCCTTGAAAGTGGAGGTGCAAGTAGATAGGATAGTGAAGAAGGCGTTTGGTATGCTTTCCTTTATTGATCAGAGTATTGAGTACAGGAGTTGGGAGGTCGTGTTGTGGCTGTACAGGACATTGGTTAGGCCACTTCTGGAATATTGTGTGCAATTCTGGTCTCCTTCCTATCGGAAGGATGTTGTGAAACCTTTCAATTTTCCCTGGAGCGTCGGAAGCTGAGGGGTGACTTCTGAGGTTTATAAAATCATGAGGGGCATGGATAGGGTAAATAGACAAAGTCTTTTCTCTGGGGTTGGGGAGTCCAGAACTAGAGGGCAAAGATTTAGGGTGAGAGGGGAAAGATATAAAAGAGACCTAAGGGGCAACGTTTTCACGCAGAGGGTGGTACATGTATGGAATGAGCTCCCAGAGGTAGTGGTGGAGGCTAGTACGATGGCAACATTTAAGAGGCATTTGGATGGGTATATGAATAGGAAGGGTTTGGAGGGATATGGGCAGGGTACTGGCAGGTGGGACCAGATTAGGTTGGGATATCTGGTTGGCATTGACCAGTTGGACCGAAGGGTCTGTTTCCCTGCTGTACATCTCTATGACTCTATGTAGAGTTCTGGTCTGTGTTGGTTGTGTGATCACTTAATTCTGTTTATAACATGCTGCTTCTGCTGTTTACTGAACATGCATTCCTGTGGTCTTTCTTTACTTTTTAATTTGTTCTTCAATTCAGTAGCAGTTTGAAACAATTTTGTCCCTCTTTTGGTACTCCATTTCAGAGGGCAGTTTCAATCACATTGATGTCATCAGATTTCCTCCCCTGAAAGACATTACTGAACTAGATGGGCTACTAACAAGAATTTAATAGTTTTATGATCATCATCACCGAGACTGCTCTTCATTCCAGAGTTATTGATTAATTAAGTTTAATTCTCTCAGCTGTAATAAGATTGAACCGCAATCCCAGAGCATTAGTCACTGTCTGAGGATCACATTACCACAGTGTTTACTGCCCCTGACATACATATTAGAGTATTTAGCCAGACCGCCTTTTAACAAAATATATTAGTGAGAAGAAATTATCTGTTGAGGTAGCTAATTTAATGAGCTGGAGGGCCTTTCTCCCTCATATCCATCATCCCATAATTTCAGTCACTGTTTTGTCCTCAACTCTAAGACATTAGTCGCAGTTATTGAGTGTGTCTTAAAGCTGTTCAAGCAACATCACAATGAGTTCCCTCTTTAAACAATATATGCATTCCAAGAATGAGCAAGACTTCATGTGAAGTGATGGCATGCACGATAACATGCATTTGTTAATTAGGCATCCTTCAAATGCATTTGAAGGCTTTCTGAATGAAGTTGATACTACTCAGTATGAGTTTTGCTTTATTTTATTTAATAATTGCTCTCAGGCAAGGAAGGCCCATTTGTGAACAAACTAACTTGGTAATTTTGAAGATTTTTTAAAAAACTGAGTTATAGTATTTTCAAGCAACTAAAATTTTGGTTTGAAACAGACAATGCATTGGAAACTTGGGTGTGGCAGCATCTGTTGTGCATCCGACTTATTATTTCTGCAGTATTTTCTGTTTTCATTTCATACTTCTAACATCCACCATGTTTTGCTTTTATTAACTGTTTTTGGTTTAATGTAGTTAGTTATTTTGAAATCTTAAGTTATGCAGACTAATGACTACATTTTATGCCTTTTTTAAAGAATAGTATTGTACAAATTTTAGGCTTTTTGACCTTGTTACTATATATTTTATGAAATAGGGAAAGAAGGATGTCACCCAGATCTTCAACAACATTTTGCGAAGGCAGATTGGTACTCGCACTCCAACAGTGGAATATATATGTTCTCATGAACAAATCTTGTTTATGCTTTTGAAGGGGTAAGTATTATCCAGTGGTGTTTTAAAATCAATAAAATACACTAAATGCCGATGATTTTTTTCCAAAGTTACTGTATAATTTGTGTGGGTGCCTGAGAGTTTTTGGTATCACAGCAAGGTTGTCAAGAAAACTGGAAACTCCTATTTCACTTCAATACCTTGGGCTGTAGCTTGGTGTTCTTATTCAGGAAGTGATGTGTACAGTAATTTTAAATTCAATTTATGAATTTAACATAAAGATAAGATGCGAGTCTGGTATTTGCTGACTCAAAAGATGACTGCAGTCCCCATCAATGGTGAATTGTGCTTAGAGGACTTGCTTTTTGTTTTAAGTTATCTGACACTTTGATCATATCATACTGAATGATTCTCCTAATCCGTTTTCTTAAGTCAAAAATCCCCTTGAAATGAAATTCACCTTCTGACATCTTAAATAGCCACATGTAATTGAATTTCAATACATATTCAATCTGAGTCGTGAGGATAAACTGAAAGCAACACTTTGTATTATGGTACATTTTTTGCACACAAGTATAACTTCCTAAGTGATTGGACCTACTTTATATTTTTTGACTTTTGACCAAGAGATGTTGCCTCCTCCATTTCTAATGTGTTCTCCTCTATTTAATTGTGTTGTTGTCATATCAATTCTTTCATTTCCCATTGTAACTGCCTCAGCTCTGTTACTCAAATAGAAAATGATCAACTTTTTCTGGAAGGTAGTGAAACAGAGTAGCTGTAAGGATATGAGAGCAATGTTCAACCACTAGGAAAATTTATCAGTCTGAACTATATAGTTGGATGCTCGCTTTCACCTTAGTTTACGATTGAAGTGGTAATATTCTGCACCAATAATGGAGCAGATAAATGGAGCTGGAGTTTCAACAGGACACGATTGAAATTTTTCATCTTTGGTGATGGTACAAGTGAAGCTGGCAAAATTGTCAGAAATTATCAGATTGTAGGTAATCATGTTTTAATGAGTTGCATGTATATGATTGAATTGTTAAAAATAGTCAGCCAGTTTATTGCAGTTGATGTTTTGATAACTGGTTAGTTTCAGTTATTTGATTTCGACAGCTGTTGGGGAAAAGAGGAAAGCACAAAAGTGATGGCAACTGTAAAACTGAAATTGTGATCAGATAACTGTGATCAGCATTTCTGATTGGATCTTCAGCTTAAATTTTATGTAAGCAAGCATCTGAGTCACTAATGTCTTTTACAGAAGGAAATCTGCCATGCTTACCTAGCCTAGCCTAACGTGGCCTTGATGTAACTACAGATCCACAGCAATAACTAAATGGGCTTCTCAAACAGCCCAGCAAGCCACTCAGTTCGTAGGCAATTATGGATGGTGAACAAATGCTGACCTTCCTTGTGACAGTCACATTCCTTGAACATATAAGGAAATGCAAGATACTGACCTGCAGTTTTTGTGCTAACCTTCCACCTACAAATAAAAACGAAGTTGAGGAGATACACAACAAATCATGAGAACCTGAAAGAAAAACTTGATTAATATTTTGGACATTTGAAAACAAAGCAGACTTTTGTTTTTGAGGCTTGTCCAAAGTGAGGATCACAAGTGGAAGATCACAAGTGACTTGAAATGCTATGAAGACGAATTTATTATATTCAAGATAACTGTTAAAACTCTGTTGTGCTAATAGGAATGATGTGTGACTTATTGAGGAAAACTTTAAGATGGCTTAGTTTGGAAAAAGGAAATTTTTCTGTACTTTTTGATCAGTCCTTATGGGCAGGTTTTATTCCATGAAGCCAAAAAATCTGTCATTGTCTTGTTTTGATTCTCTCCCAATTCCTAATGTAAGTGCTATTGATATGATTAATACCTTTGCTGTTATTTTTCTTACATTTTAGAAAAATATTATTAGAAATGTTTCCTGAGGGGAAATTGAAAAGGAGATAATACAGAGCAATGCATGTCACTGCAACTGTAATGGATTTCCAATCCTGCTATTCAAATGTTTAAAGTTTGTGCTTTGATCAGTGATGCTGACAATGGTAGACTTTGGTTCTTGCCCTTTGAGTGTCTTCAAAAATATTTACTTTTCTCTTGTTCAGGTATGAAACGCCAGAGATTGCCTTGAACTGTGGAATTATGCTGAGAGAATGCATCAGACATGAGCCACTTGCCAAAATAATCCTTTACTCAGAGCATTTTAGAGATTTCTTCAAATATGTGGAAATGTCAACATTTGACATTGCCTCAGATGCCTTTGCTACATTTAAGGTAAATTATTTCACTGAACAGTTTCATTAATTTTAATTTTTAGTTTAAGTGCATATAATACAGTTGCATTGCAGATGTCTTTCTTGCAAATTTGTTGTTGTTTGTACATGCATGGAATTAATTTGATCATTTTGCAGCATTTTAGAAAGGACACAACTATTTGAATTTGTACTTCTGTAATATTTGACTGAGTTGGATTTTTTTTTAAAATTAAGCTTTTTTAAAAAAATTAGGTGCACAAGTAGGCAATTCAGCCCTGCTCTGATATTTGTTAAGATCATTCTTCCTGATAGCCATTGACTCCCTTGTTGGTCAAGAATTTACTTACCTCTCCTTTAGAAATATTCATAGTATCTTCCTGCATTATTCCTTGACGAATGGAGTTCCAAAGACTGTTGACTTGAGAATCTATGGACCAGGATACTCTGATCCCTCTACCTCGTCTGAAGTTGCATGACACCAGATTATGTTCCAACTGGTTTATTTGAAATCGTAAATTTTCAGAGTGCTGCTTCATTCATCAGGTGAAGTGATTGTACTCTCACCACTCAAGAAGCTTGACACCATCCAAGATGAAGTAATAGCTACTTGGCACCACATCCACAATTATCCACTGCCTCCACCTTTGATACTGAGTAGCAGCAGTGTACGCCATCTAAAGATGCACCATGGAAATTCACTAATACTACTTAGACAGTACCAAATGACCACTATCGTTTAGAAGAATGCGAGCAGCAGGTGCAGGGGAACGCTGCCATCTGCATGTGTCCCACAAACCACTCAGCAAAATGATTTGAAAGTGTATCACTGTTCATTCAGTGTTATTGGGTCAGAATAGTCAAACTCACTCCCTAATGGCATTCAGGGTCCAACCCAAACCACTCATGAATGAACTTATTAAAAAACAAAATTCCTCATCCCTAGAACCAATCTTGTCAAACCTTTCTGCACCTTCTCTTGTGTTTTCACACCCTTCCTGAAGCATTATGCAAAACTGAATGGAAAAATCCAGTTATGGCTGAATCAGTATTTTATCTCGGTTTATCATAACTTCCTTGCATGAATGCTTTATATTGCTATTTACAGCAGTGTATCCTACTCTGATTTGCTCGTAGCCTTCTCAACCTTGTTCTCCCACATGATTGAAATGTTAACATGTACCCTCAAGTTCCTCTGCCCCCTGTAACCACACTAGAATTAGATTAGATTAGATTACATACAGCGTGGAAACAGGCCCTTCGGCCCAACAAGTCCACACCGACCTGCCGAAGCGCAACCCACCCATACCCCTACATATACCCCTTACCTAACACTACGGGCAATTTAGCATGGCCAATTCACCTGACCCGCACATCTTTGGACTGTGGGAGGAAACCGAAGCACCCGGAGGAAACCCACGCAGACACGGGGAGAACGTGCAAACTCCACACAGTCAGTCGCCTGAGGCTGGAATTGAACCCAGGTCCCTGGCGCTGTGAGGCAGCAGTGCTAACCACTGTGCCACTGTGCCACCCTAATTGTACCTTTTTTTTTATTGCCCCCTCATTCTTACTACCAATTTGCACTTTTCTGCACTAAATTCCATTTGTTACTTGTCCATCCATTCTACTACCCATGTTATTTTAAAAGTCTACAGCATTTTGTAGGCAAGCCCATTATGTGACACTTTATCAAATGCCTTTTGGCAGTTCACGTGCACCACATCAACCTTCTGACTAACTTGCTTGAGATTTTGATAACCATGGTAATGAACATAATTTTCATGTGCAAGTTAATGCGATGTTTTCAGATGATGTCATTGAGGGTACAGACTGTAGATAAGAAATAGGAGAGGCCCTAACAACAGATCTTTGAGATTTATTGCAGGTAATTATGTGGGAACAGCAAGTTATGCCATTACTTGGGGTTCTGTGGCTACCATTTACTAACTGAAGAATTGCACTAGATGAGAGCAGTTCCACCAGCTGCATGACAGAGGTGTTGGGGGAGGATGACATAGTTCAGGCAAGTCAAATGCTTCAGGCAAGTCAAATAGGGTGAGGAAGGAAAGTTGACCTTTGTTGCCATTTCACAGAATGTCATTTGTGCGTATGGAACAGAGCAGCATGGCAGAGGTACTTGATCAGATGGTCTCTATATGTGAGGCAAGGAAGTCCCTATTTCTTTAGCCATCAGTGCTCATACCTCTCCTCAGTAGCTGTCTGGAGCTAATCAACACTATTTGCAACCTTAGTGCTTTAAATGACTTTGAGGTGTTCTTCTAACAATGTGTACACCGTCACTGAGACTACCTGTTACCACTCTCTTTGAGGTACCTATTTCAGTTCCTGCCTCAATTCATCTGCAGAAATCCTCATTTATGTCGTTGTTGCCTGTCGAATTGACTACTCAGTACACATTCCCATTTTTAATCTGTTTAAACATACTGTTGTTTAAACTCTGTAAGTAGCCTAAGTCAAATCATTCCATGTTCATCTGTCACTCTGGTGCCCACTGAGTCAGGCTAGCTTTCAGTTCCTAAATATCTGTAATTATGTAATCCTTGTCTCTTAACCATCACCAATTAATAATTCTCTCAATGGTAGCCATGTTTTCTGCTGCAAAATCTCTTAAGTTCTGGAATTCCCTTAAAAATCCTTAATTTCTCTTCATTCTTCTTTCTTTAACACATGCTGCCCACATTCCAAAAGTGATTTTTTTTTTGAAAAGCACTCTAAAGCTTTGATTTTGGGTGGTTTCCTTTTTAATTTTTTTGGGCTCCTGTGAAATAGCTTTGTATGTGTGTCCCCACCTTAAGTTTGCTCATATAAATGCAATTTTTTTTAATAAGTGCATTTAATGCTTATTGAATTGAAGAGCATTAATATACCAGCCCGATAGACTTTGGGCTGTAAATTATATTTATTCCTGAGTTTAAAGTATTAATGTATGCAATTCTTATCACAGGATTTACTCACTAGACATAAAGTCATGTGTGGACAGTTCTTAGAACAGAACTATGAACTTGTAAGTAAGCAAAAACCAAGTTGGCATTGGTTTTAAAATTCCTTTGTATTTTAACCTTTATTTTGTGTTTAATGAACTTTTAGAACAAGGAATTTCTGATTTTGGTCAAATTTGGAAATTTTCTTTCAAGGTATTTAATGACTATGAGAAGTTGTTGCATTCAGAAAACTACGTGACAAAAAGGCAGTCTTTAAAGGTAATAAAAAATAAATTTGTTTAATTCAGTATTTTAATATTTACAAATATATCCACATTTGTCAAGTACTTCATTTAGATTTCCCTCTTTAAAGGAACTCTATCTTTCAGGGTGTTTTAATTTGGTAATAAACTGTCTGAATGACTTTGTATTTGAACATAAGGCTGGTCAGCTGATTTGCAACATAAGTATAACTCTTGTCCTGGTTCACGTTACCATGAAGGTGTGGTACCTTCTCAACCTTGCTCCTGGTCTGAGGTGTGCCCCTCCAATGAGAGAGCAGCTGTATGGTTCTCTTGAATGGTGGTGACTTTAACTTGCTATGGTTCTCCACCCAAATCCTCAGATACCTTTTGGACCAGGTGGAGATTAATCCTTTACAATTTCTTACATAACATGTAGAAATTTGGAGAACTGTGTAGAGTTCTCTCTATATCAGTTAATCATTATAGAGGAACTGAAGAAAGTGCAAAAATAGATTTCCATATATTAACAGCACAAAATATCTGGCTTTTGAGGAAGATTGAAATTGCTGAGCCTCTTTTCTTTAGAAAAGAGACAATGATAGCACTTGATGGGCAGATAAAATTATGAATTGGTTTTGAAAGGGAAAATGTAGATAAGTGTTTATTGGTCAATGTCTGGCCATAGCAAACCGGTTTGATACTGTCTGCAAACTGTCAAATTTGAGAGGTGTTTGACAAGGTAGACGTAAAGAAGCAATTGTTCAGCAGGATCTGACAATACCTTGATGCACAATTGACAGTGTCTCCAAGTGGTTGAAATATCAGCTTTATCTAGTTTGTTAAAAATAAATTTGTATCCATGTGTAAAACAGAAGATGTACAACTTTCAGATCTGCACAAACATATTTAATTACTACTAAAATATTTCACTTTTTTTCATAACTGATTTGCTTACTCTGCAGTGATTGGTTCGACAGAACCATTTTAAATTGTTAATTTAACTTTTTAAGGCCTATTAAGAGATGGCATCGCATACTTTGGTTTGATTTTTTTGGTATGGGGGTAGAATTGAATCATTGCTACAAAATATATAATGGTAGAAGCATTTGGAGAAAACACATTACAAGAGACAAATGTTAAAGCTTTTTGTCTTGCACTCAACAGGATGGAAGGGAGCAACAATTTATATCACTTAAGTAAAGATTGCTGATTGGATGGCAAATCAGCTGTGGTCAAGGCATGGCCATGGACAATGTAGCAGGAAATTATTTGTTTAATTAAAATAAGGCACAATGCCTGGACAAGTTTCTTTCTCCTACAAGGGTTAGATCCTTGCATATAAACATTGATAGCTTTTAGCAAGCTGAAGTGAACCAGACCAATGGATCTGATGTTGGTCATTATGTAATTTTTACTAAACTCTGGATCACTTTAGCAACTATTATCCAATCATGGAATTCACATCTAACATTGTACATCATGTTCTCAGATTTGTAAGCATGAGCTGGTTGAGTAAGGGTACTAATTTGCCTGCGGTAAAAAGATGAAGAAATGTGCTGTTTGATATAGTATCCCAGTCGTTGGAATATACAGACCACCTTATACTTCAGTTTTGAATGAGAAATTGAGTGTTAGTGGTGGTTTGAAGCTGCATCCAAATGATTTAGAAATGAGTACTGCAAAGCTGACAGTTTGGAAGCCTGACATGAATAGAGGTACAAACAAATTCAAAGCCACCAGCAACTGCACTGTTAGGTGAGACCAGTGAAGATCTATAGCCAAAGATCTTGTTTTGCGAACAGACAGGAGCCAGTAGAGATTGCTGAAACAGCAATGGGGATTTGTGTGGGATAGAGTGCAATGACGGGATAGAGACATGTCCTGCAAAGTCACTAGTGGTAGCAGTCTTAACAATGGTCATGGTTTATTACTGTTGCTTAAATTCTCACTGATATTCAATTTAAGTTCATTTTGATGAACTTGGGGTTTGTATAAGGTCATTTATGTTGTACATTTTGTATTGTGACTGGATAGTTCTAATCTTTAAGTAATGTTTGCATGGTACTGCTTATTGGAAGATAATATCCTGTGTTAATTTCAGATAAGAGTGTAAGAAACTAAAGGAACAAACAGCTGGAGAAACTCTAGTCTGGCAGCATCTATAGAGTGACAGTTAACATTTCAAATCCTCTTCTGCACTGAAGAGGGCTGGAGAAGCAATGGGTTATATGTTGTGGAAAGGGAGGGGGAGGGAGCAAGTGGAAAAGATGGTGAAGGTGTACCAGAGCAAAAGGCAAAGGGAGTAAAAAGCGATGAAGAGCGTAGGTGTTTAATAGTAATAAATTGATCAGTTGTACTAAGAGCAAACACAGACAAACAGGTGGTTGGGAGAAATCAGAATAGATGAAAAACTGAGAATAAATGCTTTAAAGGAAATCTGATTAAAATTTCAAAATTATAGAAGATTTTGTTAGAGTAAATGAGTAGAAACTGTTTTCAACAGTAGACAAGTCAGACATTACTGCGTCAAGTAATAAGCAAAAGCATCAGAGGTGAGAGGAGATGGTAAAGAAAACTCACCCAGTGAGTTGACATGATCTACCTGAGAGAATGGTGGAAGCAGATTCAATAACTTTCAGAAGAGAATTGAAGATGACTTAGAAAGGAGAAAAGAATCGGGGCTACTGGGAAATACAGGCAAATTGGACTACAATAATTGGCTTTAGAACTGGTGTTTAAACAAAATTACCTCTCACTGCTATACTGTTCCATCATTTAATTATTTGAAGCAGGGCTGGAGACCATGATATCATTACATCAAGGCCTGCTTTTATATCCACATTTAGAGTGGAATCCCCTTGTCTATTACAGCCCCAATAGGGATGGTGTAATTATAGAATGACAAGTTGAAAGTTTTTACTTAAGAATTGATGCAGAGGCTTTCAATCAAATGATCGATGCTTCTTCAGGCAATGATTTTATAACCAATATTTTAGTTAATGTATGATGACCTTCTCTACAACCATTGCATGTCAAAACAATGTTGCTGTTTTGGTTATTAAATACTCTACATTCCGGGAAATTGGGAGTTTAGAATAGAAAGGATCTCTTCTTGAATGATTGCCTGTGCAGAAGAACTGTATAAATATTTCTATATTATCCCCATAAGATTGTAATAGTTGAGATTAAAGCAGTGGAAGTGAAGTCTATTAAAGAAAATAACTTGGGCATTTGTTTTTGGAGAAGTCTGAAACTTTCTAAGAGTTAATTATCTGCTAGGCTACTACAACTTAGACCTGTTCATTTCATGTTGTTTTGCTGTGCTTTTCTTCTATCTTTGTTACTTTGAGTTAATTTACAATCCAAATCTTTTGAATTTTGTCCATTTATTTTTCATACACCTACTTTGTTGAAACCAGTTCTGTGGAAGTCAGCTTGTCATCAATATCTGCTGTGTCTGTGACTTTAGTGCACTATCATTCCTTGGCTTCTCTAAGACATTTCATTAAAGTTTATCAGACTATCTGCTAACTCCCCTCTTTTTTGTAATCTCATTCTCATCTGTCCAGATTACAAGCAATGCTGCAAGGGAGGGTTTAAACTAGATTGGCAGGGGGTGGGATCCTCAACAGGGAAGCAGGTGCGAGGCTCGAAGGAGATACAATAATCAAAAATAGTAAGTTGAAGAGACAAGTCAAGCTGGAACATGACAGGGAACAACGAATGCCTGTTGGATTAAATCACACTTCAAGAAAGCTGACAGGTAAGGCTGATGAACTCAGGATGTGTATAGGTATGTGGGACTAGGATATTATAGCCATTACAGAAACATGGCTAAGGGAAGGACAGGACTGTCAGCTTAATGTACCAAGGTACAGGTGCTTGAAGTAGGACAGACATGGTGGAAGGAGGAGGGGGGAGGGGGAAACTGCATTTTTGATTAAGGTAAGTATCACAGCAATAATCAGATGATATAACTGGAGAATCATCCAGTGAGGCATTGTGGGTGGAGGTAAGAAATAAGAAGAGGTTTGTGACATTATTGTGTTTGTGCTATAGGCCCCTCAAATAGTCAATGGGAACGAGAGGAGCAAATATGCAGGAGCAATAGAGTTGTCATAGTAGGGGATTTTTATTTTCCTAACATAGACTGGGATTGCCAGAGTGGTAAGGGCTCAGATGAAGTGGAATTTAGAGTCATAGAGATGTACAGTATGGAAACAGACCCTTCGGTCCAACCTGTCCATGCTGACCAGATATCCTAACCCAATCTAGTCCCACCTGCCAGCAGCCAGCCCAAAGCCTTCCAAACCCTTCCTATTCATATACTCATCCAAATGTCTTTTAAATGTTGCAATTGTACCAGCATCCACTACTTCTTTTGGCAGCTCATACCATACATGTACCACCCTCTGTGTGAAAAAGTTGCCCCTAAGGTCCCTTTTATATCTTTCCCTTCTCATCCTAAACCTATGCCCTCTAATTCTGGATTCCCCGATCCCAGGGAAAAGACTTTGTCTATTATTCCTATCCCTGCCCCTCATAATTTTATAAACTTCTATAAGGTCACCCCTCAGCCTCTGACGCTGCAGGGAAAACAGCCCCAGCCTGTTCAGCCTCTCCCTATAGCTCTAATCTTCCAACCTTGGCAACATCCTTGTAAATCTTTTCTGAACCCTTTCAAGTTTCACAACATCCTTCTGATAGGAAGGAAAACAAAATTGCACACAATATTCCAATAGTGGCCTAACCAATGTCCTGTACAGCTGCAATACGACCTCCAAACTCCTGTACTCAGTACTCTGACCAATAAATGAAAGCATACCAAACACCACCTTCACTATCCTATCTACCTGTGACTCCACTTTCAAGGAGCTATGAACTTGCACTCCAAGGTCTGTTTATTCAGCAACACTCTCTAGGACCTTACCATGAGGTGTATAAGTCCTGCTAAGATTTGCTTTCCCAAAATGCAGCACCTCACATTTATCTGAATTAAACTCCATCTGCCACTTCTCGGCCCATTGGCCCATCTGATCAAGATCCTGTTATAATCTAAGGTAACCTTCTTCGCTATCCACTACACCTTCAATTTTGGTGTCATCTGCAAACCTACTAACTGTACCTCTTATGCTCGCATCCAAATCATTTATGTAAATGACAAAAAGTAGAGGACGCAGCACCGATCTTTGTGGCACTCCACTGGTCACAGGCCTCCAGTCTGAAAAACAACCCTCCACTACCACCCTCTGTCTTCTACCTTTGAGCCAGTTCTGCATCCATATGGCTAGTTCTCCCTGTATTCTGTGAGATCTAACTTTGCTAACCAGTCTCCCATGAGGAACCTTGTCACACACCTTACTGAAGTCCATATAGATTACACCTACCGCTCTGCCCTCATCAATCCTCTTTGTTACTACTTCAAAAAACTCACTCAAGTTTTAGACATGATTTCTCACGCATAAAGTCATGTTGACTATCCCTAATCAGTCCTTGCCTTTCCAAATACATCTACAAACTGTTCCTCATGATTCCCTCCAACAACTTGCCCACCACCGACATCAGGCTCACTGGATTTATTAAGTGCGTTCAGGAAAGTTTCTTCATGCAAGATATACAGGGTCCTACTTGGGAAGGGGCTAAACTTGACCTTCTCTTGGGAAATAGGATAGGACAGGTAACAAAGATGACCATGAGGGAGCACTTTGAGAGCAATTACCACAGTTCTATTAATTTTAAAATAGTTATGGAGAGGGACAAAACTGGTCCACAGGTTCAGGTTCTAATTTGGGGTGTAAAGTGAATTTTGATGGAATTCATACAGAAGCTTGCAGGGGTTGATTGGAATAGTCTGTTTGCAGGCAAAGGGACCTCTGGTAAGTGGGAGGTCTTTAAAAGTGAGGTAAGTAGAGTTCAAGGTCTATATGTTCCTGTGAGGGTGAAGAGCAAAATTGGTAGGAATAGGGAACCCTGGATTACATGAGATATTGAGGCTTTGACT
Source organism: Hemiscyllium ocellatum (assembly GCF_020745735.1). Taxonomy (NCBI): domain Eukaryota; kingdom Metazoa; phylum Chordata; class Chondrichthyes; order Orectolobiformes; family Hemiscylliidae; genus Hemiscyllium; species Hemiscyllium ocellatum. The sequence goes on along the minus strand of NC_083412.1, from coordinate 22,235,842 downwards.
AGAAAAAAGGAGGCATCGTTCATGTACAGGCAGCTGGAATCACAGGAATCCCTCGAGATATACAGGAGTTTACTGAAGAAGGAAATCAGGAGGGCGAAAAGGGGTACAAGATAGCCTTGTTTGAGAAGATTAGGATGATTCCAAAGAGGATATTTAAGTATATTAAAGGAAAAAGAATAACTAGAGAGACAATAGCACCCCTCAAGGACTAAAGTGGACATGTATGTGTTGAACTGTGGGATAGGTCCTCGAATATTTCTTCTGTGTTTACCATCGAGAAAGATATAAAGACTTGGGAGCTTAGTTGTGATATCTCGGGGACAGTCCATTTCACAGTAGAGGTGGTGTTGGATGTATTAGAATGAATGAAGGTGAATAAATCTCCTGGCCCTGGCCAGATATATCCAAGAACACTGCAAGAGGCTAGAGAAGAAATTGCAGGGGTCCTGGCTGATATTTTTGTATCATCATTAGCCACAGGATGAGGTCACGAAAGACAGAAGGGTAGCTCATGTTGTGTCATTATTTAAGAAGGGCTGCAAAGAAAGGCCTGGGAACTGCAGACCAGTAAGCTTAACAACTGTGGTGGGTAAGGTACTTGAGAAGATGCTGAGGGATAAAATATACATGCATTCAGAAAGGCAGGGTTTGATAAGGAGTAGTTAGCATACCTTTGTGAGTGGGAGATCATGCTCATAAATTTGTTAGAGTTCCTTGATAAAGTGACCAGGAAGGTTGACGAGGGCAGTAGACATAGTCTGTATGGATTTCACGAAAGCCTTTGATAAGGTTCCACATGGTAGGCTGCTCTGGATGGTTAGATCGCATGGAATCCAGGGGAGCTGGCAAATTGGATACAAAGTTGGTTTGAAGGTAGGAAGCAGAGGGTAATAGTGGAAGAATGCTTGTCGAACTGGAGGCCTATGGAGTGGTTCAGGGGTCGGTGCTGGACTCATTATTGTTTATCTGATGAGATTGTACAAGGCATAGTTAGTAAGTTTGCTGATGACACTAAAATAGGCAGTGGACAGTGAGGGAGGTTATCAGCAATTGATCAGCTGGAGAAGTGGGCTGAGAAATGGCAAATGGAGTTTGATATAGATAAGTGTGAGATCTTACCTTGATTTAACTTTCCAAAATATAATAGGTTCATGGTGAATGGTAAGGCCTTTAGAAGTATTGTGGAACAGGGATTTTGGAGTTCATGTTCACAATTCTCTGAAAGTGGAGTCACCAGTAGACAGGCAGTGAAGAAGGGTTTTGGCACACTGGCCTTCATCAGTCAGGAGTATAGAATTGAGAAGTTTCATGTGCAGTTACACAGGACATTAGTGAGGCAGTATTTGGAGTATTGTATTCAGTTTTGGTCACCTTGTTATAGGAAGGATGTTATGAAACTGGAAAGAGTGTCGAAGAAATTTACAAGAATGTTGCCTGGACTTAATGATCTGAGTTAATGGGAAAGGTTGGACAAGCTAGGGCTTTTATCTTTAGAGGCTGGGAGACTGAGGGGGAACCTTATAGATAGGAATATGGGCCAAATTCAGTGAAATCATGTTGGAGTGGATGGACATTTTGGTCGGCACAAACCATTTTGGGCCAAAGAGCCTGTCTATGTGCTGTTGGGCTCTATGACTCTATGAATATCCTTTCCTTCCACTTCTACATGCTTACTCTTTTTTCTCATTTAAATATTGCTTTTTGTGAACATTATGTACCAATATGGATCAGTTTTACTTTGCACATTAATGGTCATTTCTGTCTTCACAGCACTGTCTAACAAAATTCTTCCTGCCTCAGGCAATTAGGAAGCTACAACGACCCCCCATTGATGCAACCAATCAATCAAACCCATCTTTTAGCCATTAGAATACCATTATCCTGTCATCTCTTCACAAGCATAGAACTGGAGTAAACTGTAAACGACCTGATTCAAACATCAGTCTTGCAGAGATTATGCCACTAAAGCCCTGTGTGCTGAGAATGTGCACATTGTTCTCCTATGATCTGTAATGTCCACTGTTCAAACTGTTCCTATGGTTACACTATTCCATTTGATCCTCAGCCCTTTATGCAAGTTAGTTATTTGTGAGATTTATATTTTCTTCAGCTTTCAATGAATTTGGCCTGCATTTACCTTAGTATTTTGTCATATAATTCTGACATCCAGTTTATAATTTTTCCTTGAAATCTAACCATATCTTAAGATGCATCCCAGGTACTTGGCTTTGTTCTTTTCTCAAAGTGCAGGTAACTAATCCCCATAATTATCTTAGGTACATTGCTTTGCACATCCTCCTCAACACCCAAACTATGAACCTGTGCGCAGAACTGTATGCAACATCCAAAGACACTGACCAGAGGTTTCATGAAATTATCGCTTGTTGCAGGTCATATTTTGTTTTGACCCCTAATATCATTAATGACCTTTTATTTATTGCCAAACCTATCGATAAAGGCATTTTATGGTGCAAGTTAATCTGTAAATCTACAAATTTGTGAATTTTTGTTTTGAATGTGATGCTGTGTTGTGTACTGCTGTATGACTCTTTTTTTTCCCCTGTTGCTTGTCAAGCTTGTGGGGGAACTGCTTTTGGACAGACACAACTTTACAGTTATGACAAGGTATATCAGCAAACCTGAAAACCTCAAACTCATGATGAACCTCCTAAAGGACCAAAGTAGGAATATTCAATTTGAGGCTTTTCATGTATTCAAGGTGAGTTATGACTTTTTTAAAAACAAAGACTGATGTGGAACAAATACAACTAGCAGATTTTTTTAAAAAAAATCAGTAATTACTTATTGTTTCAAAAATAATCTTTCTTGAACCCTTTTAGACTCTGATGTGGAGATGCTGGTGTTGGACCTGGGTGGAGAAAGTCAAATAAACCTGTTGGACTATAACCCAGCATTGTGATTTTTGCCTTTTACTCTAGATTGAGTATAACCTGATTTGTTGAAGGAGGTTGATGGTAGTAATAAATAGCCTGATCCCTGAGTTTTTTTTTGGATTTAATCAGTTCTAGATTTTATCATTTGAATGCATCCTGTTGCGTTCTTACAGGTGTGATACACCAAGCATCCAGCTAGCTATTCATGCACTCTAAGTTTGAGTCATTATAAAGGATTATTAGTTATTGGACACTAAAGGTTTTCCAACAATAAATTTGACACGATTCCAGCTATTAGTTGCTGATTAGTTATGTGGGTTTGAAGTACTGAAATTGCTACATCTACCTCTCTCGCCTCCTTTTGCTTCTTGAAGTGTGACTAAGTATATAGTCATGTATCTCCTTTGATTTTGTGTCAGTTTTTGACTTGGAGCGCTCTTCTGAAAATCCTTTAGGTGCTCCACTACATTAAAGACCAAGATAGTTGTTGCATGAACTAATTGTGGTGAATCACAGTGGTTTGCTGGCTCATTTCCTTATGAAGGGCTTTTGCCCAAAACATCAATTTTCCTGACCTGCTGTGCTCTTCCTGCATCACACTCTCGACAGTGTTTGTTGTTGAGTTAAAGAATAAAGTTATTTTCTAGTGTAAACTTAGCCAGAAAGCCAGTGGTTTGATTCACAGTCCATGCTGAGTTACTTTAACCAGCAGTGGGCATCTGTAAGTCTCCATGTACCCTTCAATACAGGGATATCTTGCACTTTGTTTATAAAGCTGAAATGTAGATATAGGTCTTGTAAGAAAGGCTGGAATTGGGTGTGGTGTATATGAATCATTTTTTCTCTCCTCATCAAGTAACTTAGAGACATACACTGCCTTGGCCCCTTGGGTGAAATAAGAGAAATATGCCCCGTAACTGGCAAGATCTTAATTGAAACCTTGAAAATGGGTTCTTCTGTTCCATATATAAGGAGAATACATAGGGCTCTTGTGTTTAATAGAAATGGGTTTTAGGGTGTGAAAACTATCAATTCTGCCAACTCATTATCTCATCAGGGTTAATTAATTGAGCCAGTTTCTTACTGCCCTTTTAAGTTGTGTTATTTAGTTTATGATAACTTCTCTTTCAACATTTCCATTGGTACCCTGATGTAAAAAGCACTTCAATGTTTCACTGAAGCCCAGAGAAATGGAGAACAATTAGAAGGAAGGAGAGCAGCTGGGCCTTGAATTCTTCCAGCCTAGAGGTGGAACACTACACTAACAAAAGCCCCATTAACAGCTGTTCTACAATTAGTAAGATGCAGAACTGCTCCATGTTAAAGTTTCATAGGCATTTATTGTAGTGTTGTGTGGTTTTGGTTGAACAGCTCACTGATGGCAAACTCAAATCCCATCATGGTGGGTTGTGAAATGAAATGAATGCATTTGTTAATTTGTTGATTATAAGCAGGAAAGAAAAATCAGTGCCCTATTCTTTGCCTGCCCTACACAATACTTGTCTACAATTGTTAATGTCCCATAAAGCAATTGCCAAGGATCCAAAATCCACCACCACCACCTCAGTCAGAATGGTATAAGTTTTAGCCTGAACAGCATTGACCACACCCTGAGAAGGTTTTTTTTTGGCACTTTTTAAAAATCAACACAATAATCTATTGTTAGTTTTTTTAAAAATTTAATTTAAATTTTAAAATGAAACTTTTACATGAGGTTTTCAGCCAAGACAGTTTGAGTGCTTATGATGAACAAACTCCCATGTCACAACTGGAGCAAAGAATACCCCGTTGCATCTGCCCCCAGCACCCTGCATTCCTCCCCCTCCATGATACATGCACCTCCCCCCACACACTGCACCTCACGTGCACACTCGCCCTCAACCTCTGCCACTGCACGTGCACGTACACACATAAACACACACCCCCCCCCCCCCCCCCCCCCCCCCCCGCACTCCACTAATATCACAAAAGCACACCATTTACAAAAAAAACTTTTCCGATTTGAATTGGACATTAGTCAATTCCATCCCAATGTTAATACTCCATGCATCCTTTCTCCAACCTAACCCTCCTTCCTCTAACCCGATCAGCATCTCTTTATTTGTTTCTTTCAACTTCATGTCATCGTCTAGTTTTTTTTCCTATCAATGCTGTGTCTTGGGTAAAGAATACAGTGCATTAATGGTCATGGTACAGGACTAGCAATCCAGAGATCTGGACTAATGTTTCAGTATCAGGAGTTCAAATTCACAGCCGCTGGAGACATTAAATTTGTTTAATTATGAAATAAATAAATAGATCTGAATTTTTAAAAAAGTCAATAATGGTGCATATCATTAAGTAAAAGCATCTGTTTCACTAATTTCCAAATCTTCTATTCTTGCCTGATCTGTTCTACATGTGACTCCAGGCCCTCAGCAGTGTGGTTGATTCTTAACTGCCCTCTGAAATAGCATAGCAAACGACTTACTGGAGTGAACCTCTACCATACTGGCCATAGTGGTGCAAGAAGACAGTTCTCCAGCACCTTTTCTAGGACAGTTGTGGATGGCAGGAAATGCTGATCTAGCCAATGATGCCCACTTCCTCTGAATAATCTTTTTAAAAATAAACTATTTTACTTGTTAGGAAGTCCTGCATTCTCACCACACTTTTTGGTTTAAAAAGTTCCTTTTTAATTGCTTAGTAATCATTGTCTTTTTTTGGCTGGAAGCTTTACTTTCCACCAAGTGGAAACACGCATTTCTTTAAAAATGAACCCTGTGCTGTATTTTGTGTTTTTAACCTCATTGCTGGTCTGATGTTCATTTTCAGTTTGTGGAGCTTTGTGTACAAATTGGCTGCTGCATTAGCCGATATACAGTTGCCAGCAATGTGTTTTTTTTTGCATGGATAGTCCGTATTACATACCCTGTGCACTCTGAACATGAAAGGGCTATGCTATTAGCTGTTCTGTCAGTGGGGTGGACATAAAATTAAACGCACTTGATTAAGGTTAGGGAAAATTGTGAGCATGATGTAAGTGTGCTTAAACTGCCCGTCTTCTCTTGCTTTTTCTGAAGCTTCTTCAATGCCACCCTGCCCCTCAGAGATCCTTACACACTTTCAGTTTAGCTGCTTGTACATTCTCAGTGATCACAGTCCCACTGTTGACAGCTGTGCTTTCCGCTGCCAAAGTCTGAAACTCTAGAGCTTTCTATCTAAATATCTCTTGCTCTCTGCTTCAACAGCTGTCCGCCTTTTAGGTTGTTCATTTAAACCTATCTGTTTAAAACCGAGAATTGTGGATGCCTCAAGTCTGAAACAAGATTAGTTCTGACGAAGGGTCATTGAACTCGAAACGACTCTGTGTTCTGTCTACAGTTGCTGCAGACTTGCTGAGTTTCTCCCAGCAATTTCTGCTTTTGTCTTTGAATAAGTGTTTAGTTGCCTATTTTAACAGTACCTTGGTATGTTTTGCTTACATTAAACATGTAATAGAAATCCAAGTTTTTGTGCACAACAGGATTACAAGTGGTAAATTTCAGTCAGGGAGAACAGAGTTTAAGGAGGAGAACAACATAATATTGGCACTCTTAAAGATTAATGACAGCATGGGCACGCATAACTTTTCATAACTTTTTTTCTGGGTGAAAGGCAGGGTCATAGAAGATTATTCTGCCAAAGCATACCATAGCCCCCTTAACAGAAGTTAGAATTGTATTCTGTTGATGTGGGCAGTCTATTTTTGTTTCTGCCAACCATGCAGCAAGACAATAAAGCACACTGCTGAGCTCCCAGCACGAGCTGAGGGAACAGCCTGGCTAGGAACTCCGGTTGTTCTCTCTGCTATATACTTTAATACCTATTTATATAATAACCCAATTGTTCTAGTCAAAATATACTTTTGGATTAAAAAAATGCAGCTTAAAGATAATATTATATGTATTACTTCAGAGGATAGTATTTGTCCCTGTGAATATTTAAAGTTAAACTAAGTCCTGATTTAGCAGAAATGTACAACTCATGTCTGGGCTCTTTGTACTTATGATAACATTTCAATACCAGTTCATTTATTTATTCATTCATGTAGGATAAAATTCTTCCAGCTGTATTTTGGCAGAAGTTTCCTTTTGGGTTTAACCTGTAGAATGTTTTTAACCAAAGTGTGGTGAGAACATTTTACAATAAATTTCTAACTTTGTACTTTATTGGCTGGGAAGCACTTAAGGGTGTCCTAAGGCTATGAAACAATGCTTATGGAAATGCAAATTAGAATTAGAATCCCTACATTGTGGATATAGGCCTTTTGGCCCAACAAGTCACACCGACCCCCTGAAGAATTCCCCATTACTCTACATTTACCTCTGACTAGTGCACCTAACCGACACATTCCTGAACACTATGGGCAATTTAGCATGGCCAGTTCACCTAACCTGTACATTTTTGGATTATGTGAGGAAACCCACGCAGACATGGGGAGAATGTGCAAACTCTACATAGACAGTTGCCCGAGGCTGGAATCAAACCCGGGTCCCTGGTGCTATGAGGCAGCAGTGCTAACCACTAAGCCACCATGTCGCCCAGTCAGTGGGAAGAGTGGAGGGGATAGGTGAGTAGGAAGATGGACAGGTCAGGTCAGGGAATCTTTAAGGAGAAAATTTGATAGTAAGTAACTAAAATCTTAACGTTTTAACAATCTGATATTTCGGTCATTGGAAGACAACCAGTGTTAACAATATTTTTCTTAAACTGTTTTGCTTAGTTCATTGTTTAAACTGCAAAACATCTTTATTAAAATTACTGTTGCAGAAAAATCAAGAAGTCTTCTTTCAATTGGAATAGATCACAATTCCACATAAATATCACCTCAAGTCTGCCATAACACAGCATGAAAATCTCTTGGTACCCAGGCAGCCCAAAGTAATTGTCATTCTACCTGAAACTTTATTCTGTCATTCTGATGTGATGTAGAATGTAGTGTACAGTTTGATTTTCTATGCTGGCCCAATGTAAAATTGGTGGTGTATAAGTTCTGTGCTGCTATGTTTAAAGTGCCCAGTGTCCTATCATGGGAAACAAAATCTTTTTCCTGTAGCTTTGAGTTTTTATGATTTGAGCGTCCTCATCCAAAATCATGTAAATCTAGTGGATATGAACAGATTGCATTAAGCCACAGGAGAACTCGGGATGTAATGAATAAAACAAGCTGCAGGCAGCTATAAGAGTACTTGTTTAGCTTGCTAAATCCCCAGTTCATGCAGCAAGCTATGATTTTGTGAAATATTAAAAAACTTCGAATTTGGTGAGGCAGGGTGATACCAACGGCTTAGGCTTGATACCATGATGGGCAACATGACATTTGAACATCTTGGGATTAACTGCATTTGCCTAATTTGTATATTGATCTCTCCCTTTGCTCTTTCTAGGTTTTTGTGGCAAATCCCAATAAAACGCAACCTATTCTGGATATCCTGTTGAAAAACCAGACCAAGCTCATAGAGTTCCTTAGTCAGTTTCAAGCAGACAGAACAGATGATGATCAGTTTAATGATGAAAAGTCCTATTTGATCAAACAAATCAGGGATTTGAAAAGACCAGCACCTCAACAGTCGTAACACATTTGGTGATAGGAAGTTACATCAGCGAATGGAGCTTTAACTATTTACCGCACCTGTGTACAATTTGATTACATTTCTTTATAGGGAAGGGATTGTGTAGTAACAGTAACTCACTTCTAATATTTATATATGATAAAACTAATTTTATTCATGCATATTGTCTTTGAGTGCCTGTATATTAGTTTGTTTTTCCTCTTACATCTATGGCTGTTTGTAAGTTTAGGAGTTTACATACTCGTACGGTAGCAGTGATTCTTTGCCCTGCTAGTTTTAAATTTTTAAGTGACCATGCCTGGGATTGTTTTAGCGAGTGTTTGATTAGTTGGCAACAGCCTTGGTGGCTTTGATCTTGTTTGCTACTGTATTACTATGTAAATTAGTTTTTATTTTGAGTATGTTTATCACTATGGATAAGGCAAAGTCTGCAGTGCTATCTGTTCACCATGGTAAATGCACAGAGCTTGCTACTTTTGAATGATTCTGACTTGCTTTAAGAATGGGCTTCCTAAATCATCTTAACTTGATCCTGTTGAAAGTTCCTACACTGCATTAGATTAGAGGTCTAAAGTATGTAAGCTTAATGTCAAGAGCAGACACCCTACGTCTATCCATGTAAACCTACTCCTTTATATTGGTACACAATTTTTATTGTGAACAAGTCAGCTTAAATTGGTAAAGAATGATTGGTGAGTCTTTTATGTAGAAATGTCCCAGTCATTATTTTATTTGCTTGGAAGGGGTCAAGCTGTAATTTAATTTTATGGTTGCACATATTGTTTTTCTTTCCAAAACGTGTAATTGTACATATGTGGTTGCATTCAATGAATACTCGTTACACTGTATGGCTGCATTTAGAAGTAATTGCTCTGATGGTCAGCTCTTCACAATCACAAAACAGCCTAATTTGAGTACTTTTTAAATAAAAGACATTAAAATAATGAAAAGCTTAATCAGTTTTTTTTGTGTTAAATGATTTATGCTTTGCCAAAATTATTTTACTTGGGTTCACTTTTAAAGATAGAATGTGAATTCTGTATTATTTTGAAGGGTTATTTACTTGTTAAATTGCTAATCATATGTTTTTGCATTTCAAGTCAGATGCTTTGGGGAAATTCTTTCTGTACCGCCACTACGAAGTTGTGAAACATTGTACCAGCCTTATTACTGAAGTAAACAATCTGGATAGTACATCAGATTAAATTGTTTATTCCAGTGGTGAGCCAGTATGCAAAACTTGTGTGGACATGGTTTAAAAATTAAAAGGAAACATACTGATTTAAGGCTGCATTTCTGGTCTACTGTGGTGCTTTTAAGTTTTGAGAGGATATTGCAGTTTTATAAGTGATTGGTGTTGTCTTTCACTTTTAAAGTATTGTTGAATCTTCATCTCATCATCCTCCTCCACACCTGTTCCCCTCCTTTTGTTCCATACTCCTTTGTGGATACTTAGAAGAACTGATGTTTACAATTTATCTTGATGGCTTGAGAAATTGAATTTTCGTTTTAAAAGTTTGGAAATAAAAAAAAGGTGGTATCATTAAAATAACAATTAAATGTTGAATTTTTGTAAAATCTGTTACCTATGACTCCCATCCAACACCAATGCTGTCCACTCTTAACTGGCTTCTAAGAAGGCCAAACAAGCTAATCAGTTATAGCAATACGTACGCAATAAATTTGGGCCTCCTTACTAGTATCCAAGACCTGAGTGAGTAAGCTTGTTGGTTTCAGTAAATTTGTTGGCTAGGAAAATATGAAAAAGAAAAAATAACTTTCCCAACATTTACCAATAAGCTGGAATGCTCAATATTTTAAATGGGAAAATAATTGTAGTTAGACAGGACCTTTCCAGTGACATCAGATCAGAAGTTGTCTTCTGGGAATATTTCCAAAGTCTGATTAAAATCAGCTGCTTTTCCAGTTGCATGTGATACTAACTTTCTTTGCATTTGATTTAGTTAGCTAAGATTTTTTCAGTCCTTTAAGTTGACTAGGTTTCAGTTGTACAGCGTGGAAACAGACCCTTCGGTTGATCTGTATGATTATTATGGTTTGAATCTTTTCCCTGTATTATTTCATGTTTACGGTTGGCCATCACGAGCTGATGGGTTTCAATCAGTAAACCCAATGTATAGTTTCATTCTAGACCTGGCATACACTAACTTAATAATCAATTACTGAAGATCACAATGAGCTGCTTACCTGAGAACATACTGGTTTCTCACCAAGTGCAGAAGGTGTGAGATTCTACACCTCTGAAGAAAGAGACATAAGCTCCATTTGCATTCACTGGTTGATGTGAACACCATTTTCTGTTACACCCCTCCCATTTTGTATTGGGTGCCTCCCTGTAAAAGTAATACAAGATTTTCACTTTCTCCCCCGTTCCTAGTTTGAGGTACCCTGAGAAACCCATGTAATTTCACACGAAAACCTTCTAACATTGGGTGTGCCTTCCCAGTTTTTAATATATTTTCCATATGAGAGTTATGCTTAATTTTTGTGGTTGCTGTTGACCACCCTCTGGTGGCTTCTGAGAACTAGAAAAAGATGCTGTACAGAATGCTGAATAATACAGATTTTCTTCAATTTACCGCAGCAAAAATAATGCTGCTTTCATGAAGTCAGGATTTCCTACATCTTCAGTCAATTAATTATGTTTGTGATCACTCAACATAGGAAATGATTTGGTTTGATTTATTATTGTCCGATGTACTTGGGTAAAGTGAAAAATTTTGTTTTGCATGCAGTATGGGAAGATCATATCATACAAAGATCATGGTGGTAGAACAGAATAAGGAATACAAAGTTCTGACTGCAAAGAAGGTGCACAAAAGCAAGATCAACATTAAATTTGAGAGGTCTAATCAGAAGTCTAGTAATTGTAAGGGAAAAAGCTATTGATAATAAAAAATGTATAACCATTCAACATAATTGTTTTGTGTGCTACTGTTTGCCAAAAACTCATCAAAACCATGTCTATGGAGACTGAGGACAGTATAAAGCTTGGTAGTTCCTTTCATTACATTTCTGGTAAATAGCTTTCAGCACTAATCATTTCCTTTGAGGAAGGAAAGTAGGATGTAAAAGATATATAATTGAGAATGTGGCAATTGAGTTGTGAACAGCAAGGTCCCGCAAATAGGACTGTAATGACTAGATAATTAATTATAGTACGTTGAGGAACAAAGATTCAGGATAAGAGAGGACCCCTCCCCCAGTGATCTGTCATGAGAATCTTTTGCATCTACCTGAAATGAAAAATGGCTTCTTGGTTCAGCATCTCATCTAATGAAAGATGCCTCTGACAGTGCAGCACTAACTTGTGTGCTGAGATCTCTGAAGTGGAACATGAACCTACAATCAGTTGTAACAGTGCAAGCTACTTATTAACATAATTGCAGTACAATTGCATTATGTCTTTTACATCTCTCCTTCCTCAAAGGAATTGACTAGTGCTGAAAGTACTATTATCAGCAGCCCCCAGACATTCTCAGTGAGATCATTTATGAGAGAGGTTAGAGAGTAAATGCTGCCAGGAAATGAAATGAAAAGAAATACAAAGCTTTACACTGTCCTCACAGTCTCCAAGAAATGAATGTTTCATATTTGCTGTGGCTTTTAGAACCATTTTGGCAAAGAAACAATTATGTTGAGTGGTTGTACTTTTTTTTTAACCAATGGCTTCTTGAAGACTCTAATAATCCTTTTTGTTGCTTTAGCCTAAATCTAGTCTTGACATTCCTCCTTCTGTTGTGCATTCAGAACTCAAAATGAATTAGACTTCAGAGGCTGAAGTCCTTTTGTATTTTTTGTCATTATATGGCATGCAGTGTTGCTGGCTTTGGTAGTTTTAATCACCCAGGCAGCAGTTAAGAACCACTACATCTGGAGTAACTTAGTGAACCAGATGGGTTTTTAATGACAATTGCCAATGGTGATATAGTCACCACTAAGCCAATTTTTAATTCCAGATTTTTATTAAATTCACATTTCAGCATCTGGGATTTGAACCCCTATACCTAGAACAATAGTTGGAGGTTCTAGATAAGCCAAAGGTAAGAAGAAGTTGGACCTTTTTAATCAAATTGAATAAAAGCCTGGTACCTCTGCATTGCAATAGAAATGTAATATAGGAAGGATGATAATATTGCAGATTAAAATTATCTATGCTCTGTGACTTTGCTATATCTTTATGAAGCATAAATATTTCATTTGAGTTGGCCCTTGCCTTCAAATTTCAAATCTATAGCACTGACTCACAACAATGATTTCTGGTTATTGTTAAAAATTCTGCCTGAACTAAATAAATTAAAATTGCTGGTCAGTTCCCCATTTTATTTTATGACTAGATGTTATTTATTTATTTATTTATTAATTTGCTGCTTTATATATTTAATTGTGATCTCTGCTGCTTCATTAGTTCGTAGTTGCTTATGTAGCTGTGTTGAGTGTTCATCAGTACTGTATCCCTTTCCCATCTTCAACAATGTGTGGCTCAAACTCTCAGAGTAACATAAAACTGTAGAACATTTACATTTTAAACCTCCCGCTTTATTACTACTTCAAATCATCACAACTGTGCAGTCTGCTGTGCATTGTCATCGCATTATTTGGGAATGTTAATACATTAGCTTTAATTATTATTCAAGTATTAACTGCCTTTGTCCCGTATTGAAATATCACAAGATCAATTAGTATTGTAGACACTGAACACTTGGGTATGTTATGATAGAGCCAAAGAAACTTCAGAGTACAAAGCATGCAGGAGGAAATGTGATTCAGTTATTTTGCATAGAGCACATTAAGGAAAAAACAACTAGAAAGCATAACCCAATTTGTACTTCCCTTGTGGACAGCATAACATTTTTTACACAGCTCCACTCAGAAGCAGAAATTCTAATGAAGGTAAACAACCACTCCACACCAATCAGCCATTTTGCTAGAACTATTCAAGGTCCAAAGTAAGTTGCTAATGGGAAAGAGCAATTATGTAGATATTTTTAATCCAACTGTTCAGAGATGTGATGACAAACCTTGGGATCAGGTGGTATTTGAACCTAGGCCCCCAGCTCAGAGGTTGGGACAGAACAATGATCCATGAGCATCCTTCTGCTGTAAATTCTATACTGACATGTATGCATTAATGAACATATCCTGTAGTGAAATTGCTGATCATGCAAAACATGGAGAACTGCTTTGAGAGACTGATTCACCTAACATTCAATTATATTGTAACTTCATTAGTCTGCCGTAGTTACACATCGCTGCCATAGATCCACATATCCCTCATCGACCTTGCATGTGAAATATTTTACCCCCGAATACAACTGAGCTGAACATTAAGCCTTGAGTTGAATCAAACATGTATAGAAACAGCAACTTTTTTCTTGAGCTCTTCTACAAAGTTTCAAACCACACTTGTTTGAAAATTACCAGGAAATATAAAGAGGGCAAAGACAATCTCGCATGCAAAAGTCATCCCATGCAAGACCTACCATTGATATCCATATACTGATGTGGTGCTGCTAAAGAACTGCAGCAAAGTGATTGCTTAAAAAGGTTTGCAAGAGTGGCTACTAAAATTAGCAAAATAAATTGCCAAGCTTTCAAACTGGACAACTGTGGGTCTGGTGACAGGAAATGCTGCCTGGCCTAAAGATAATATGCCTGCGATGGCTCCGAGATAAATCAATGATAAGTAACACAGTAACTGGAAAAGCTACTACAATGTAAAGGAAACATGAACGAAGTATAACATGAGTTTTGTCAATGATTTGAATAGAATTAAAATGTTACATGTTCTAAAACAATGATGCTCCATCTAATCAGTGTGTTGTCCTCGCCAAAGAGCAGAGTAATGTCTTCATTAGTATTGCAGTCCGTTATGTGTAGTTTACTTCAGTAACATTGAGTTTATTCTGTACCCCAAATATTCTTCACAAAGGAAATCCTTTAGACTTCGATTTTAAGTCTAACATACCTAGATTTTTGTGCCTCCAGGTATTTGTACCTCTGTGGTAGGAATCCTGCTTTCTAGCGAGGAGCCAGATGAAAGCTGGCTGGGATGGTGCAACTGGCTGCCATCATGAGTTCCAACCTCTTGGGATGAGTTATGTAAGCCTCTAGAGGGCAAGGCTCTTTCATATTTGTCACTCAGGTTTTGGTGTGCACAGATTTGTTCAGTTATCATGTTGGCATAACCCTCTCTCATGGTTGACAGTATTTTTTCCCCAAGGCTTTCAAATCCCATTTGCAAGCTTTCTTGAACCTTTGAACCCACGTCAGATATACCAGTATTCAGGGAATTTTGAAGAGATGTTCCTATGTTACTCAGTCCCTGGATAAAAGAGTTTTCTACCACCGATACTATCTGAGGTGATGCCTCCTCCCTGGTAGTCTGGAATGCAGTCAGTTTGTGTTTAAGCAAATTTTGGACATCAGATAAAGAGCTATTCAGTCTTGACATGGTCATCATCATTCTGTCCACAGCATCATTCATCACTTGCACTGAAGTTAGGAGACTTTGGAGATAGGACTGTTGCTCCACTAATCTCCTTTTGAAAGCTGGTTCATTGATCTCCAAATTTAGCAGCTCTTCCTTTTGCGATTCAGACCAAGGAGTTGTGAGTGGTCTTTTCAAATCGCCTTTGCCCAAGGGAGATTGAGGGTTCTCCATAATTTCCATATCCTCCAGTACTGATGACTCTAAAGTAGATGCAGATAGTGTGGTGGAGCCAATTGGACCAATGATGGCAGTGTTCGATATCCCTGTGGAGAGGGTACTCTGGAGTATGAAAGATTTATTTGGACCTCTCTTTCCTGTGTAGAGAAACCAAGTGAAAGTAAGGTGTGCTGGAAGTTATGGTTGAGAATCCATAATTATAACACCAAGTACCATGGAGCAGATAAATGTCTAATAATTGGCCAAAACAGCGCAAACCTGAGGATAAATGGAGCAGCTACTAACACCTTTGTTGTAGGGACCATGTAGAATTCAGCAAGATACGTGCAAGACATAATTTTTAAAATACTTAGCCAAATAGATGAACATGTTCAGAGCTTGACTTGTATTGTCTTAAAGAGGGGTCTTCTGGTGCAGTGATAATAAAAATATCAGAGCCTGAGTTTAAGTCCCAACTATTTCAGAAGTAGTCAACCTGTTCAAACACGTTATGACGAAGAAATAGCTGCAAGTGCAGCTAGCACCAGAAGCTGTTCCATTTGATTTGAGGTTTCCGAACCATGAAGTAGAAATTGCATCAGAATAGCATAAAATTTCACTTTTCTTCCACATTGAAAAGGGTACTAATTACATCAAATTGCCATGACCTGATGTGAATTAAGAAACCTTACACTCGAATCATAGAACCATATAGTACAGACAGGAACAGGCCCTTTGTCTCACCTTGTCTGTGTCAACCATGATGTCATTTTAAACTCATCCCATCTGCCTGTGTATGGTCCATATCACTAATTTCCTGCCTATTCATTTAACCCTCCAAATGCCTCTTAGAAGCAGGTGCAATAGTAACATTTATTACCTCCCCTGGCAGTCTGTTCCGGGCACCTACCACCCTCTGCATAAAATACTTGCCTTGTACAGGTTTTCCTGCTATAATGCATGTTTTGTTTGTGTGAATTTGCTATAATGTGATTTGACAAATTAGGGACATTGTTTCTAAAGCACAAACTTTCAAAGCAATTGGTCATAACGCAATTCTGGCCCTGCTTTAAGTGATTTTCTTAACACTGGATTGCATGAGAACAGAACTACCATGTTCTAGTAGAATGGACTGTACATCTCCTTTAAACGTTCCCTTCTCACCTTAAAGCTATGTCCCATAGTATTTGACATTTCCACCCTAGGAAAAAGACTCCTACTATCCAATCTATATACTTCTATCAGGTTGTACTTCAGCTCTACTCTATTGAAAACAATCCAAGTTTGTCTCTCCTTTAAGCTAATAACGCTCCAATATAGGCAAACCCTAGTAAACCTTTTTTGCACTCTCTCCAAAACTTCCTTCCTATTATATAGTGACCAGAACTGCACATAATACTCTGAATGTGGCTGAATTCAAATTTTATAAAGATAACTTATACATTCAATGTTCACAGGTGGGTCAAGGAATGGCGGATGGAGTTTAATTTAGATAAATGGGAGATGCTGCATTTTGAAAAGGCAAATCATGGCATGACTTATAGACTTAATGGTAAGGTTTGGGGAGTTTTGCTGAACAAAACTCTTGGAGTGCAGGTTTATAAGTCCTTGAAAGTGGAGTCAGAGATCGATAGGATAGTGAGGAAGGCGTTTGGTATGCTTTCCTTTATTGGTCAGAGTATTAAGTACAGGAGTTGGGAGGTTATGTTGCGGCTGTACAGGATATTAGGTAGGCCACTTAGAGGCATAGAGATGTACAGCATGGAAACAGACCCTTCGGTCCAACCTGTCCATGCCGACCAGATATCCCAACCCAATCCAGTCCAACCTGCCAGCACCCGGTCCATATCCCTCCAAACCCTTCCTATTCATATATCCATTCAAATGCCTCTTAAATGTTGCAATTGTACTAGCCTCTACCACATCCTCTGGCAGCTCATTCCATACACATACCACCCTCTGCCTGAAAAAGTTGCCCCTTAGGTCTCTTTTATATCTTTCCCCTCTCACCCTAAACCTATGCCCTCTAGTTCTGGACTCCCGACTCCATTGTCTATTTATCCTATCCATGCCCCTCATAATTTTGTAAACCTCTATAACATCACCCCTCAAACTCCGATGCTCCAGGGAAAACAGCCTCAGCCTCTCCCTATAGCTCAAATCCTCGAACCCTGCAACATCCTTGTAAATCTTTTCTGAACCCTTTCAAGTTTCATAGCATCTTTCCGATAGGAAGGAGACCAGAATTGCACGCAATATTCCAACAGTGGCCTAACCAATGTCCTGTACATCCGCAACATGACCTCCCAACTCCTGTACTCAATACTCTGACCAATAAAGGAAAGCATACCAAATGCCTTCTTCACTATCCTATCTACCTGCGACTCCACTTTCAAGGAGCTATGAACCTGCACTCCAAGATCTCTTTGTTCAGCAAAACTCCCTATGACCTAACCACTAAGTAGGCAAAAACAATGACTGCAGATACTGGAAACCCGGTTCTGGAAAAGCACAACAGTTCAGGCAACATCTGAGCAGCAGTAAAATCAACGTTTCAGGCAAAAGCCCTTCATCAGGAATACAGGCAGAGTGCCTGAAGGGTGGAGAAATAAATCCACCCTTCAGGCACTCTGTCTGTATTCCTGATGAAGGGCTTTTGCCCGAAACGTTGATTTTACTGCTCCTCGGATGCTGTCTGAACTGCTGTGCTTTCCAGCACCACGAATCCAGAATCCTTACCATTAAGTGTATAAGTCCTGCTAAGAGTTGCTTTCCCAAAATGCAGCACCTCGCATTTATCTGAATTAAACTCCATCTACCACTTCTCAGCCCATTGGCCCATCTGGTCCAGATCCTGTTGTAATTGGAGGTAACCCTCTTCGCTGTCCACTACACTTCCAATTTTGGTGTCATCAGCAAACTTACTAAATGTACCTCTTATGCTCGCATCCACATCATTTATGTAAATGACAAAAAGTAGAGGACGCAGCACCGATCCTTGTGGCACTCCACTGGTCGCTGGCCTCCAGTCTGAAAAACAACTCTCTGCCACCACCCTTTGTCTCCTACCTTTGAGCTAGTTCTGTTATCCAAATGGCTAGTTCTCCCTGTATTCCATGAGATCTAACCTTGCTATCAGTCTCCCATGGGGAACCTTGTCGAACGCCTTACTGAAGTCCATATAGATCACATCTACTGCTCTGCCCTCATCAATCTTCTTAGTTACTACTTCAAAAAACTCAATCAAGTTTGTGAGACATGATTTCCCACGCACAAAGCCATGTTGACTATCCCGAATCAGTCCTTGCCTTTCCAAATACATGTACATCCTGTCCCTCAGGATTCCCTCAAACAACATGCCCACAACCGAGGTCAGGCTCACTGGTCTATAGTTCCCTGGTTTATCTTTACCGCCCTTCTTAAACAGTGGTATCACGATTGCCAACCTCCAGTCTTCCGATACCTCACTTGTGACTATTGATGATACAAATATCTCAGCAAGAGGCCCAGCAATCACTTCTCTCGGTTCCCACAGAGTTCTCGGGTACACCTGATCAGGTCCTGGGGATTTATCCACCTTTAACCGTTTCAAGACATCCAGCACTTCCTCCTCTGTAATCTGGACATTTTGCAAGATGTCACCATCTATTTCCCTACAGTCTATATCTTCCATATCCTTTTCCACAGTAAATACTGATGCAAAATATTCATTTAGTATCTCCCCCCATTTTCTGCGGCTCCACACAAAGTTCGCCTTGCTGATCTTTGAGGGGCCCTATTCTCTCCCTAGTTACCCTTTTGTCCTTAATATATTTGTAAAAACCCTTTGAATTCTCCTTAATTCTATTTGCCAAAGCTATCTCATGTCCCCGTTTTTCCCTCCTGATTTCCGTCTTATGTATACTCCTACTTCCTGTATACTCTAAGGATTTACTCGATCTATCCTGTCTATACCTGACATATGCTTCCTTCGTTTTCTTAACCAAACCCTCAATTTCTTTAGTCATCCAGCATTCCCTATACCTACCAGCCTTCTCTTTCACCCTGACAGGAATAAACTTTCTCTGGATTCTAGTTATCTCATTTCTGAAGGCTTCCCATTTTCCAGCCATCCCTTTATCTTCAAACATCTGCCTCCAATCAGCTTTTGAAAGTTCTTGCCTAATATCGTCAAAATTGACCTTTCTCCAATTTCGAACTTCAACTTTTACATCTGGCCTATCCTTTTCCATCACTACTTTAAAACGAATAGAATTATGGTCACTGGCCTGAAAGTGCTCCCCCACTGACACCTCAGTCACCTGCCCTGTCTTATTTCCCAAGAGTAGGTCAGGTTTTGCACCTTCTCTAGTAGGTACATCCACATACTGAATCAGAAAATTGTCTTGTACACACTTAACAAATGCTCCTCCATCTAAACCTTTAACACTATGGTAGTCCCAGTCGACTTCTGGAATTTTGCATTCAGTTCTGGTCTCCATGCTATAGGAAAGATGTTGTGAAACTTGAAAGGATTCAGAAAAGATTTGCAAGGATGTTGCCAGATTTGGAGGTTTGAGCTGTAGAGAAAGGCTGAATAGGCAGGGGCTATTTTCATGAGGCGCTGATAGAGTGAATAGCCAAGGTCTTTTCACTAGAGTAATTGAGTCCAAACCTATAGGGCATCAGCTTAAGGTAAGAGGGGAAAGATTGAAAAAGGGACCTAATGGGAGGCAACTTCATACAGAGGGCGGTGTGTCTATGGAATGAACTGCCAGACAAAGTGGTGGAGGCTGATACAATTACAATATTTAAAAGGCATCTGGAATGGTATATGAGTAAGGGTTTAGCAGGATATGGGCCAAATTGAACTGGATTAATTTAGTTTATCTGGTTTGCATGGAGGAGTTGGACTGAAGAGTCTGGTCCTGTATAGTCCTGCTCTGTAACTCTAAGACTGGCAAGCATGCCATAAATTTTCTTTACCACCTGATCCACTTGTGTTGCCACTTTGAGGGAGCATTCTAAGATCCCTCTGTACATCAATGCTGTTCAGGTTCCTACCATTAACTGGATACTTTTCCTTAGCATTTGATCTTCCAAAAGTGCAGTACCTCACACTTACCCAGATCATATGACTTGATGGCTCAGTGGTTAGCATTGCTGCCTCAGTGTCAGGGACCAAGGTTCAATTCCAACCTTGGAATGTCTGTGTAGGTTTCCTCTGGGTGCTCCAGTTTCCTCCCATAGTCCAAACATAGGTGAGTTAAATGGAATGGCCATGCTACATTGCTGATAGTTTGCACATGCCCAGACACTAAGTGGATGAGCCATGGGAAATATAGGGTTACAGGGATGGGATACTCTTTGGAGGGCTTGTATGGACTTGATAGGCCAAATGACCTACTTTCACACTGCAGGGATTCTTTAAACTACATCAGCCATTTCTCCAACCTATCTATATCCCACTGATGTTGGTATTGTCTGCAAACTTATTAACCCATCCATCTAGATTTTCATCCAACCAGCAGAGGTCCCAGTACAGATCCCTGAGAATAGCACTAGTCATGGACCTCCAACCTGAAAAATACCCTTCCACTACCATTCTTTTCCAAATGTGAGTTTATCCTATACTGAAGAATCTTCTCAGATAGTTTCCCTACTATCGATGCAAGACTCACTTGCCAATTATTTCTTGGATTATCCCTGTTGTCCTTTTTAAACAAAAGAAGGACAACATCGGCTATTCTTTAGCCACAGGCAAAATCCTAGAAGACTAAAGAGGGTATAAAGATCTCCGTCGAGGCCCCAACAATCTCCTCCCTTGCCTCCTTCAGTATCCTCAGATATATTCCATCAGGCTCTGGGGTCTTATCTACCTTAAAGTTTTTCAAGATACTCAAAACCACCCCCACCGAAATATTGCCAGTATATGAACACAGCCCTCCCTAATCTTAGTAACATCCATGTCCTTCTCCTTGATGAATCTTACTGGAGTGAAGAAGGATAAGAGGTGACTTGATAGGAGGTGTACAAAAATGATGAGAAGCATAGATAGAGTGAATAGTCAGAGACTTTTTCCCAGGGCAGAAGTGGCTATCACAAGAAGGCATAATTTTAAGGTGCTTGGAGGAAGGGGAGATGGTCAGAGGTCAGTTCTGTACACACAGTGGTGGGTACATGGAATGCACTGCCAGCAATGGTGGTAGAGTCAGATACATTAGGGATGTTTAAACAACTCTTGGATAGGCACACAGATAATAGTAAAATGAAGGATATGTAGGTTAGTTCGATCTTAGAGTAGGATAAAAGGTTGTGCCGTCAAGAGGCTGTACTGTTTTATGAATCCTAATAGGAAGTACTTATTAAGGACCACACCCCTTCCTCTGGCTCCATGCATAAATTCCCTTCTTGAGGACATGTAACTTTTCCATGGCCTCCCTCTTGCTCCTAATATAGGTGTAAAATGCCTTGATTAATCCTTCTTGCCAAGAATATTTCAAGTCTCCTTTTCGCCCTCCTAATTCCTTATTTAAGTTCCATAAGGGCCTTGTTCTGCTTTGTTTTCTAAACTTTATATATGCCTCCATTTTATTTTTGACTAAATTTTCAATATCTCTTATCATCCAGGGTTTCTGAATCTTGCCATCCTCATCTTTCATCCTCACAGGATCATGCTGGTGCTGAACTCTGATCAATTGGTCTTCAAAAGACTCCCACATACCAGATGTGGATTTACTTCCAAACAGCTACCCCAAAACTAATTTTCTCGAGTTCCTCCCTAACATTGTTGTAATTAGTCTTCCCCCAATTTAGCAATTTGACCTGAGGACCAGTCTTATACATAATTATCTTAAATACATATGGAATGATGATCACTGTTCCCAGAATTCTCTCCCACTGAAACTGAGATCACCTGGCCAGGCTCATCCCCAAGATAGGGCGAAAACGAGTACTGCAGACGCTGGAGATTAGAGCCAAGAATGTGGTGCTGGAAAAGCACAGCCAATCAGGCAGCATCCGAGGAGCAGAAAAATCGACATTTCGGGCAAAAGCCCTTCATCAGAATTTCTGTGTTTTCCAGCAACACAGATTTTCCTACTCCTCAGATGCTGCATGACCTGTTGTGCTTTTCCAGAAACACACACTCAATTCTGATCTCCAGCATCTGCAGACCTTACTGTCTCCTAGGCTGACAGTATAACCACATCATAGTGATTGAACCATTTCTTATTCCTGAGTTCTACCCATATGACCTCATTAGAGGAGTCCTTCATGATGTCCTCTCTTAGTGCAGCTCTGACATTCTCCTCAAATCAGTAATTCAACTCCTCCAACCCTTTTACATCCCTCTCAATTTCACCTGAAACACCTAAACACTGGAACATTGAGCTGCCAGTCCAGCTGTTCTCTTAACTAAGTTTCTATAATGGCTACAGCACTGAAATTCTTTGCACTAGTCTAGGTTCTCAGCTCATCTGCCTTACCTGTTACATTCCTTGCATTAAAATAAATATAGTTCAGACTACCAGTCCCATATTATTTATTGACCTGGCACTGTCTGTTCTTCGTATTAGACTTCAGACTTAGTTAACCTCTACCTTTTCCTCAATCACGCCACATGTTGAATCACCGCTCTGGTTTCCAACTCCCAGCACACGAGTTTAAACATTCGAGTGGCACGAGCAAACCTCCCTGGATCTTGGTGTCTCCCCAGTTTCGGTACAACCCGCCATTCTTGTACAGGTCCCTTGTTCCCTGGAAGGGATCCAGATATTTGAAGCCCTTCCCCCTACACCAGCTTTTTAGCCGCACATTAAACTATCCTGAGGCATAGGGAGTAATCCCAAGATTATAACCCGAGAGGTCCTGCTTTTCAACTTTCTACCTAACTCCCTAAATTCCCTCATCTCTCTTCCTGCCTCGATTGTTAGTCCCAGTCTGGACCACAACCTCTGGTTGTTCACCCTCCCTTTCAGAACATCCTGTGCACGCTCAGAGACATCCTTGACCCTGGCACCAGGTTGGACACACTCCATCATGGAATCTCACTCGTGGCCACAGAAATGCCTATCTGTGCCCCTGACTATCAAGTCCCTTATCCCAACCTACACGTTGACCCTCCCTGCTGTACAACAGAGTTAATCATGGTGCCACTGATCTGGCTGCTGCTCTTGCTTTCTCCAAGAAGCCAGTTCCCTTACACTATCCAAAGCAACAAACTTATTAGAGGGGAGAGTAGCCAGAGGGCACTCCTGTACTGCCTGCCTGCTCCTGCTGGCGGTCACCCATCTATCTGGCTGTGACCACATCCCTGAAACTCCTTATCAATAAAACATTCTGTCTCCTGGATGCTCCTCAGTGAGTCCATCTGCTGCTCCAACCGATCCATGTGGTCTGAGAGGAGCTGCACATGGACACACTTCCTGCAGACATGGTTGTCAGGCATATTTGATCCCTGATCTCCCAGGATAAGCATAGCATTCCATTAACTGCCAGTACTATCTTCCAGTAACCACAGGATTGAGAGAAAAGAAGATAGAAAAAGGAAAAGGATGTATGGCAGCACTGCTGATTAAAGAGGAACTAACACAAGAGTAAGGAAGGATATTAGCTCAGCTGAAATGAAGTTAGCATTAGTAGAGCTTAGAAACACCAAGAGGCAAAAATGATATTGGGGGTTTTATGTAGACTTCCAAATTGTAGGGATAATGTTGCAGAAGGCATTAGACAGATAATTGGAAAAGCAAGCAATATAGGACCACCTGTCATGATGGGCCACTTTAATCTGCAAATCAAATCAGTAATGATATGGAAGAGGAATTCCTTGTGTACAATAGTCAATCTAGCTGTGCAGGAACACTTGGGGAACATTGATCATAACATGATAGAATTCTTCATTAAGAGAGATGTAGATGATTCTGAGATGAGGGTCCTGAATCTAAACAAAGGAAATTATGATGGTATGAAGCCAGTTCTGCATCCAAATAGCTAGTTCTTCCTGTATTCCATGAGATTTAACCTTGCTCACCAGTCTCCTATGGGGAATCTGCCAAATGCCTTATTGAAGTCCATATAGATCACATCCACCGTTCTTGCCCTCATCAATCGTCTTTGTTACTTCTTCAAAAAAACTCAGTCATGTTTGAGAAACATGATTTCCCACGCAAAAAGCCATGTTGGCTATCCCTGATCAGTCCTTGCCTTTCCAAATACATGTACATCCTGTCCTTCAGGATTCCCTCCAACAACATCACAGACGTTAGGCTCACCGGTCTATAGTTCCCTAGCTTGTCCTTACCATCTTTCTTATATAGTGGCACCATGTTAGCCAACCTTCAGTCTTCCGGCACCTCACCTGTGACTATTGATGATACAAATATCTCAATAAGAGGCCCAGCAATCACTTCCCTAGCTTCCCACAGAGTTCTAGGGTTCACCTGATCAGGTCCTGGGGATTTATCCCCTTATATACATTTCAAGACATCCAGCATTTCCTCCTATTTTATGATTCTATGGTGTAGGACATCAAAGAAATCACGGGTAGGAAGGGACAGGACAATGGGAGAAAAAGAACAGTCAAGATAGGAAGAAATAAATTCAACTGGATATGAACAGGCTGACATGATTGGTCTGCCAGTGCAGTCTTGTTTGTGGATTTTGGGAAGAAAGTAGAAATGGTATGGGGAAAATCATCAGGTGGAAGTTGTGGAGGGAAGCTATCGAAAGGAGAGCAGGTAATTGTACAGGGGCAGAAAAGTAGTTCTGTTGGAGGGTCAATGCTTTGCTTCTGCGATGTATAGGGAAGTATGCTAGATGAGAACACCATCTTTGTCAGCAGGTTGCATTAAGCATCAATTTTCCCAATGTCAAACCAAAAAAAAATCTTTTCTTATTTTAAGCTATTGAACAATACCTTTTTGGGATTGTTACACCTTTGCAAAGAGTGACCTCCAGAGTCCTGATGACAGAAAACTGTAGAACTTGTGAATTATAACCAATTGCTTAAAGGATGGGCTTAAATTGCTAATATAGTCCCTCAGGAAATCATCACATAGATTTTTAAAAGTCCATGGGACTGGAGTTGAATTCCTAGTTGTGACAGGAGTCATTTAAACTACAGGTGGTCCAACTATCTGACACAGACAGCTCTCTTGCCTTTGATCTCTCCACAAATGAAAGTATGGGATTGAAGCAATATCTAATTTTGAATAATTCATTCATGAGACGTTGACTGGGCCCAACATTTATTGCGCACACCTATTTGCTCTTCAGAATGTGGTGACAAACTGCCTTCAGATTAACAACAGTCCATTCAGTGTGAAACGCATTAAAATGTTTTTCGTTTTTGAGTTGGTCTACAGGGAATCTAGATATGGTTCATCCACTGAAAGTCAAAAATCCCCCAAAGGTGCAGAGATCCTTTTTCTGAGGGTATGCTTAGTAGCCCTGAAATAAATGGATTAAAAATGGTGTCGAAAAGAACTTAAGTTTGCCATAATCTAACCAGACCATAGGGCTGCTCTCTCATTAATAAGAGATGACTGGTGGTGGTTTAACCTGATGGTCACCACACCTCAGGCAAGGGGAGAGGTTAAGAGCTTCATGGTAACCTCACCTGTGGGAATTGAACCCATGTTGTTGGAATCACTCTGCACTATAAACTAGCTAGCTGTTCAGCCAACTGAGCTACCAACCACTAAACACAAAGTTATTAAAAGCAATGTAAATGTAACTTGAAAACAGTACAGATAATACACAACTTTTATTATTTTTGCTCTTTATGGCTTTGTAAAGTGCAATATTAGACCCATACTTTCAATTTATCAGTATATGAAGACTGATTTGCAGAAGAGAACAGATACTCACTGTGAGTAGTGTGGCCACTTGATGTGATAGTACTGTTGGTTGGAGCTTCCTGCCACTGTAAAGCAAAATCAAAGTGGAGGCTTCATATAAATAGAGTAATTATTTTAAATAATTACCTAAAAGATGTTTATTGTTTGTATATTTCACCTAACATGACTGGAGAATGCATTGTGCTAAAATCGCTCACTGGTTTTTAGCTATTAAAACTCATCCATTTAAAAATATTAGTGACACATCATTTAAATCATTACATTTGTTTTAACCCTTTCATCAGACTCTCAGGGTATCCATGATGCTGCCCCATATTAGGTAAAGCCTAATTAAACTGGTGAGAATTGGAGTTAGGGGTGTAACATTCTAGAAATGACAGCAAAATTAATGTAATATTGATCTGCTTAAATACAGTTCACAATCCAGGGATGAATCTCAATCATGTCTGTACAGGTTCCACAGTAATGCTATGCACTGTAAAATATACATCTATATATATATATTCAATGTTTGAGCCTTCAGTCTAATGGTGAATATTCAGAATTATGGCTATATTTATACTCCCAATATCATGAAATATTAGTTGCAATAGCAGTGCGGTGCATTAGGGACTTCTACAACGGTAGTAAGGATCTACTCTCACTCGCACATAGGTAGTTCCTCATCTCAGCTGAATAAGATAGTAACCAGACACGAAAATGGAGTTAGACTCACAGGAATAGGTACCCAACTTGCTTTCGAACATTTTCAGACAGAAAGGTTTCAGACACAGATTGACAGAAGCTCCTTACAGGGTTTTATTTCAGAAGCAAGACAGACCAAACACACTACCGAACCCATCTGCCTTGCCAATGGAATAAAAACGGAACTGAATAGAACATATCCTTATTTGTATTGCATGAATATTTCATACTGAGTTGATCTTCTTCTTTTGTTAGGTATCT
This sequence comes from Hemiscyllium ocellatum, assembly GCF_020745735.1. NCBI lineage: Eukaryota > Metazoa > Chordata > Chondrichthyes > Orectolobiformes > Hemiscylliidae > Hemiscyllium > Hemiscyllium ocellatum. Next base: position 22,208,901 of record NC_083412.1, on the reverse strand, counting down.
ACAGAGGGAATGTGATTCACTGATATAAATGTGGTTTGGGGTAATTACATTGGGCCTCCATAACATGAAGAGTAGATGTATTTTACATGCAAACAGAATTGAGTAAACAAACTCCTTTCCTTGCATTATAAGTTATGGTGCATATAATATAATAGAATCAGGATTATTTGTTTTGTATTCTGATAGATAAACTACCATCAAGTTGTAAGCTACAGGAAGAGTACAAGGAGTTTTTCATTATGTATTCCATCAAACAAAATTTCATTTATAAAGGCACATGCTGCTATTTAACTAACAATGTAATAATATTTATGTTTCCTCACATATAAATAGCTAACACTGAGGAAGAATGCAATATAATACAAGATTTTAGAAAATTTTCATCTCATTAATTAAGTAGCAATTAAATGTTAACATTGGGAAATGTGAGGTGATGCACTTTGAGAGGAAAAATATATCACCTACACCTTAGACAATAAGATAATTCTATGAAAGTGACAGAAAGAAGAAGAGGTTTGAGGATACATGTGAACAAATCAGGAAAATCAGATTCACAGGTCAGCAAAACAATTTAAAATGCTCGTATGAGTGCATGGGTTTATTTCAAGGAATATACAATTCAAAATGTTTTTTTAAAATGTATAAAGGAACCTGTTCACATTTGTACTTCACATACTGTGTACAGTTCTGGTCTCCAAACTGTTGAAAAAACTTAGAAACATTGAAGAAAATGCAAAAAGAATCTACAAATATGAGAGAATAGAGATTACTGCTCTGAGGAAACACTGCTTATGTTGCAACTCTTCTTTTTACACACAGTGATGAGAATAGCGAATACATTACCACAAGTTGTGATTGAGTTTGGATGGTTTTAAAAGGAAACTAGACAAATGCATAAAGTAAATACGAATAGAGTGACAATAGAGATTGACAACAGACTGTGTAATTTCGATTTCATTCAAGGAGTGACTTGCTATAAAGGGTTTGCAATGAAGGTTCAGTAAACTAATTCCTGGGATAGAGAGACAGTTCTATGAGCAAAGATAAAGCAGACAAGAGATATAGTCTGCAGAGTTGAGAAGAATCGAAGGAGATCTCATTCAAACATACAAAATTCTTATAGGGATTAACAAGGTAGATATTCGGCTGGAGTTGATCGTGGTTCAGATCAGAGAAGGCTGTTTCAGACTGAATATGGAGGGATGACTTAGCTCAGAGAATGGTGAATTTTCAAAATCGTCTGCCCCATACACCTGTGCAGCCTCAATTGTTGAGTAAATTCAAGATTGAAATTGACAGATTTCTGCATGTTAAAAACATCAAGGGAGATAGGAATAGTGCAGAAAAATAGTGTTGAATTAGATCAGCCACAATCTCATTCACTGGCACAGCAGACTCAAAGGGCTGAATGACCTAGACTTGCTCCTATTAGTTATGTCTTCATGTTGAGCATAAATACTAGTAAAGAAGAATTGGGATGAATGGCCTGCTTCTCTTCTGTATATTATGTAATTATGGAGCTCATTATATTCAACTCACTTTCCACACTTATCGAAAGATATTTATATTCATACTACACCTTTCTCAACCTCACAATGTTCCAAAGCACTTTATATTAATGAGTACTTCATTTGTTGTAGTCACCTTAGGAAAAATGGCAGCCAATTGGCAAACATCAAGATCTCATTTAGCAATGAGATCAATGAATGGACAATGTGTGTTTGGTAATGTTGATAGATAAATGCTGGACCAGATTAGAATCACCCAATGGACATTAATGGACCCATAATTTCCAAGTATAAATATCTTATGCTCTAAGTGCAAAGGCAAGTGTACAACCACAACAGATTAGTAGAAAAAGATATGAAAATACGAAGCAAAAGGTTGTGATAAAAACAGTGACAGTATCAAGCTGGTGCTCTAAAGAGGAATAAAATGGTTTCATGGCTTAGAAGGTCACAGTCCTACCCTTTCACGTCAACACCTTTGGTCCAATGTAAACCTTGTCAACATAACAGGTCAGGGACATTACCGCTACAAGATGGTGATAGACCACTGAATATGGTGGCTGTCTTGTTCAGTGGTGTGTGTCACTACCTCTGGACTGGGAGGCTGGGTTCAAGTTTCACCTGCTCCAGAGGTAATAACATCTCTGAACAGCTTGAGTAGAAAAAAAATATATAAAATATATTAAGTAACTATTTCAAATTTATTTTAAATATACTTATAAATTTTGTTTGATTAAAGTGACAATGCACATCTGTGAAAGTGAGAGAAAGAAAACAAACAGTGGCTTCTTTGTGTTTTATTAGATTTAGATTTTATTTTCACAAGTACAGAAGTGCAGTGAAAAGTACATATTATTTTTTATTTGAAGCATTAAATTCCAAAGATGTAAAAATATGTTCATCATTTCAAAATACAAGGTACTGATGCAGGTACAGAGACTGCTTGTCAACTCATCAGGTTATCATTCCATGTCAATATTGAAATAGTGAGGTGCAAATTGCAAAGGCAAAGATAAAAATGGATCAGCGCTGCGTGGTGTGGTCAACAAAGACAGGATGTCAACTTTAAATGGAGTCAAAATAAGTGGACAGTGCTGTCCGTATAACAAGTAATTTAAAATTATCAAAGCTTTTTGGCATTTCATCTTCACACTTGCAAGACAACACCAAAATGTTCAATGGATATTGAACTTCTTTGATCAATCATTGTAAACAGAATGGAACTCTGAGCTTTCATTCTCCCTGATGTCTAGCTGCAATATCCTTCTGCAGCAGTACTCTCATGATCACTGAATGGAATTGGCTGTATAATATGATTAAAGTGCATTAAAGTAACATATCATTGACTCCAAACTAGGAAACAGTCTACAAGGAATCTATATATGGATCATTCACTGAAAGCAAACAATCCCAATAGTACCCATATTCTCAGTGTGAGGGATGCTGGTTTGGAAGCTTCTGGGACAAGCTGTGCCAGACACCATTTTGGGGAGGGGACATAATGAACACATGCAGGCAACGTAGAGTTATCATGATATCATGAGTTTGACTGGCGATACTAACTTTGACCTCAGTGTTCCAGCTAATGTGCCTTTGCAAATGTGTTTAGCAAGAAGGATACCTCCCTTCAGACTGATGCTATTTAAAGGGATCATCAACAATTTTCAAGCTTGTTATCAATTGATACCTGGAGCAGGAAAATTCAGTAAAAAGATGCTCCTCCAATCACATACTATTTCTCTCCTGCATTTGGTACTGATTAAGTTTGTAAACCTATCAGTAGCAAATGTGGGAGACAGAGTAGCCTCTGATTGGAAGGGCAGAGTGCTGTGCCAATAGATTTGCTCAGACTGAAGTGTTTGGACTAAGAGCAGTGACAGCCGCAGCAACAGAGATTGCTTGGGTGTGGGGCTGAGATAGTACAAAGAGTGGGACATCCAACGGACTAATCAGAGTCATAGAGACCGACAGCACGGAGGCAGGCCCTCTGGCCCAAACTGACCAAAATGCTCAACCACGCCACCCCATTTCTCTGCACTTGGCCTTGATCTTTTTAATCCTTTCCTAGTCATGTATTTATCCAAATGTTGTTAATGTACCCACCTCACCCATTTCCTCTGGCAGCTCATCCCATTTGCATATCACCCTCTGTATAAAGAAAAAGTTGCCCCTCAAGTCCACTTTTATTCTTTCCCCTCTAACTTTATTCTGATGTCCTCTCGTCCTCAATTCCACAATCCTGGGAAAAAGAATGAGTGCATTCCATCCATGTCTCTCATGATCTTATACATCTCTATAAAGGTCCCCCTTCAGTCTCCTAGCCTCTAAAGAAGAAAGTCTAGCTTGTCCAACCTCTCCCTATAAAGCAGATCATTAAGTCCAGGCAACATCCTTGTAACTTTCTGCTGTACTCCTTCCAGTTTAATAACATCCTTCCTATAACAAGGTGATCAAAACTGAACACATTACTCCAAGTGGAGTCTCAGCAACTTCCCAACTTCTATACTCAATGCCCTGACTGATGAAGGCATGTGCCAAAAGTCTTCTTCACTGGTCTGTCCACCTGTGACTCCACTTTCAGAGTACTGTAAACCTGAACTCCAAGATTTCTCTGTTCCAGCACACTCCTTAAAGGCCTGATCATTCCCCATGAAACTCCTGCCTTGATTTGACTTTCCAAAATGCAAGACCTCATACTTACCTATATTAAACTCCATTTGCCATTTCTCAGCCCACTTCCCTAGCTGACCAAGGTCCCGCTGCAATTTCTGATAACCTCCCTAACTGTCCACTGCTTATTTTAGTGTCATCAGCAAACTTACTAACCATGCCTTGTACAATCTCATCCAAATCATTGATATAGATAACAAACAACAATGAGCCCAGCACCGATCCCTGAGGCACTCCACTAGTCACAGGCCTCCAGTCCGACAAGCATCCTTCCACTATTACCCTCTGCTTCCTAACAACAAACCAATGTTGCATCCAATTTGACTGCTCACCCTGGATTCTATGCAATCTAACCTTCCAGAGCAGTCTACCATGTGGAAGTTTATCAAAGGCCTTAGTGAAATCCATACAGACTACATCTACCCTCATCAACCTTCCTGGTTTCTTCATCAAAGAACTCTAACAAATTATGAGGCATGATCTCCCACTCCCATGCTGACTACTGCTAATCAAATCCTGTCTTTCTAAATGCATGTATATCTTATCCCTCAGAATCTTCTTAAGTACCTTACCCACCACAGTTGTTAAGCTTATTGGTCTACTGTTCCCAGGCTTTTTTTTGCAGCCCTTCTTGAATAATGGCAAAACATTCACTCCCCTCCAGTCTTCTGGAACCTCACCCGTGGCTAACAATGATGCAAAAATATCAGCTAGAGCCACCACAATTTCTTCTCTAGCCTCTTGCAATGTTCTTGGATATATCTGGTCAGGGCCAGGAGATTTATTCATCTTCATACATTCTAATACATCCAACACCACCTCCACTGTGATATGGACTGTCCCCAAGATATGACCACTAACTTCTCCAAGTTCCCAAGTTTTATGTCTTTCTCCACGATAAACAGAGGAGAAATATTCATTGAGGACCTCTCCCATCTTCTGCAGTTCAACACTTACATCTCCACTTTGGTCCTTGAGGGGTCTGATTTTCTCTCTAGTTACTCTTTTTCCTTTAACATACGTAAAGAACCTCTTTGGATTCGCCCTAATCTTCTCAGCCAAGGCTATCTCATACCCCCTTTTCTCCATCCTGATTTCCTTCTTCAGTAAATTCCTGTATTCCTGTATACCTTGAGGGAATCCCTTGTTCCTAGCTGCCTGTACCCAAGCCATGCCTCCTTTTTTTTTCTCATCAAAGCCTCAATATCTCAACATCCAGTGTTCCCTCTTCTTGCTAACCTTGCCCTTGCCCTCACCTTCACAGGAAAATATAGGCCTTGAACTCTACTTACCTCACTTTTAAAGGCATCCCACTTACCTCTGACTGCAAATAAACTACACCAATCAACCCCTGCAAGCTCATATCCAATTCCATCGAAATTTGCCTTGCCCAAATTTGTCTCTCTCCATAATGATTTTAAAATTTGTAGAACTTTGGTCATTGGTCCCAAAGTGCTTCCCACTGTCACCACAGTCACCTGTCCTGCCCCATTTCCTAAGGATAGACCAAGTTTTGCCCTTCCCGAGTAGTATTTAGAAATAGTCTCCAAGTTGCTAACAGACACAAGGTTCAAGGTTCCAAATCTCTGAGTGAGTTAAGCCAAAGACAAAGGCTCGATCCCAAACCCACAGAGCGGCGAGGGACGGGTGGGTGAGAGAGAGGGATAGAGATCAAGTGGGACATAAATCCATAACCCTCACTCATTGAGGCTCGTATTGAACCAATCAACATCAATCCTAAGAGGAGGTTGGCTAGTAGGTTCAATCTCTCCTTCTGAGCAAGCAGAATCAAGGATGTCTCAGAGAGGGTGCAGAATGTTCTCAAGGGGGAGAGGGGTCAGCAGGAAGTCATTGTACACATTGGAACCAACGACATAGGAAGGGAAAAGGTGGAGATTCTCGTGAGGGATTACAAAGAATTAGGCAAGAACATAAAAAGGAGATCCTCAAGAGTAGTAATAGCTGGATTACTCCCGGTGCTACAAGCTGGTGAGGGCAGGAATAGGAAGAAAGTCCAGATGAATGCATGGCTGAGGTACTGGTGTATGGGAGAAGGACTCACATTTTTGGATCATTGGAAGCTATTTTGGGGTAGAAGTGACCTGTACAAAAAGGATGAATTGCACCAAAATTGGAAGGGGACTAATATACTGGCAGGGAGATTTGCTAGAACTGCTCAGGAGGATTTAAACTAGTAAGGTGGAGGGGGTGGGACCCAGGGAGATAGTGAGAAAAGATTTCAATCTGAGACTGTACAGTTGAGAACAAAGGCGAGTCAAACAGTCAGGGACAAGGCAGAGAACAAGGTGAGACTGATAAATTAAACCCCATTTATTTCTATGCGAGGGGCCTAACAGCGAAGGCAGGTGAAGTCAGGGCACAGTTAGGAATATTGTACTGGGTTTTCATAGCAATTACAAAAACATGGCTTAGGGATGGACAGTAAGGACAGAAAGGGAGGCAAGAAAGGATGGGTAATGGCATTTTTGATAACGGACAGCATTACAGCTGAACTGAGGGAGGATATTCTCGAAATATATCCAGAGAAGTTATTTGGGTGGAACTGAGAAATAAGAAAGGGATGATCACCTTATTGGGATTGTATTATAGACCTCCTAATAGTCAGAGGGAAATTAAGAAACACATTTGTAAGGAGATCTCTGCCTATTCATACACCCATCCAAATGTCTTTTAAATGTTGCAATTGTACCAGTCTCCACCACTTCCTCTGGCAACTCATTCCATACATGTACCACCCTCTGTGTGAAACCATTGCCCCTTAAGTCTCTTTTATATCTTTCCCCCTCACCCTAAACCAATGCCCCCTAGTTCTGGACTCCCCGACCCCAAGGAAAAAGACTATATCTATTTATCCTATTCATGCCCCTCATGATTTTATTAACCTCTATAAGGTCACCCCTCAGTTTCTGACGCTCCAGGGAAAACAGCCCAGCCTATTCACCCTCTCCCTATAGCTCAAACCCTCCAACCCTGGCAACATCCTTGTAAATCGTTCTGAACTATTTTGAGTTTTACAACATCTTTCTGATTGGAAAGAGACCAGAACTGCACGCAATATTCTAACAGTGGCCTAACCAATGTTCTGAACAGCTGCAACATGACCTCCCAACTCTTGTACTCAATACTCTGACCAATAAAGGAAAGCATACCAAATGCCTTCTTCACTATCCTATCTACCTGCGACTCCACTTTCAAGGAGCTATGAACCTGCACTCCAAGGTCTCTTTGTTCAGCCACACGCCCCAGGACCTTACCATTAAGTGCATAAGTCCTGCTAAGGTTTGCTTTCCCAAAATACATCATCTCACATTTATCTAAATTAAACTCCATCTGCCATTCTCGGCCCATTGGCCCATCGATCAAGATCCTGTTGTAATCGGAGGTAACCTTCTTCACTCTCCACTACACCTCCAATTTTGGTGTCACCTGCAACTTAATAACTACATCTCTTAAGCTCACATCCAAATCATTTATATAATTGATGAAAAGTAGTGGACTCAGAACCGAGCCTTGTGGCACTCCACTGGTCACAGGCTTCCAGTCTGAAAAACCCTCCAACACCACTCTCTGTCTTCTACCTTTGAGCCAGTTCTGTCTCCAAGTGGTGAGTTCTCCCTGTATTCCATGAGACCTAACCTTGCTCACCAGTCTCCAATGGGGAACCTTGTCGAACGCCTTACTGAAATCCATATAAATCACATCTACCTCTCTGCCCTCATCAATCCTCTTTGTTACTTCTTCAAAAAACTCAAATCAAGTTTGTGAGACATGATTTCCTACGCATAAAGCCTGTTGACTATCCCTAATCAGTCCATACCTTTCCAATACATGTACATCCTGTTCCTCAGGATTCCATCCAACAACTTGCCCAACACCGACATCAGGTTCACTGGTCTATAGTTCCCTGGCTTGTCCTTACCACCTTTCTTAAACAGTGGCACCACGTTAGCCAACCTCCAGTCTTCCGGCACCTCACCTTTGACAATCGATGGTGCAAATTTGGGGTACATTTTATTAAAAAAAATGTAATTGTGGGATGAAGATCTATGATTCTGCATTCTTCTTGCTTTATTATTTATTATGAGCTACTTACCGTAAATTTTCTCACTCCTTGCAAACCAGAGAATTTCTGATAGGATATATCTGCCTTCACTTTGCCAGCATCAAGGTCACCCGTGTATATCTGCTTGATACCAGCATTGTTTATTAAAGGTACACATTCATCACATGGACATTTGGTAACGAAAATCATTGTTTTTTCCTCATCTTTAATATCTTGACATCTGCAAAAGAAACACATTGAACATCTGATAAATAGAAAAAGCACAATAGACTGCAGATTAGATGTCCTGATTTTTCATTTAATGTTGTTTTCAGCATGCCTGCATTCCTATGGTGCATTCCATTTATACACACCATGACAACACATCTTTCAAACTTAGCATCTGGATCAGAGGAGCCAATCACAGAGGTTCAAATTATACTTCCTTGATAATGCCATTTGGCACCTTTCATTGGAAAGTGCTTCATACATTTTGAAATATTTTAGTCTTGGTTGATTCTTATTTGAATTGACTGAAGATAGGTAAACCTAATAGTTTAATGTAAATAGATAAGTAACAATGGATGCTTTATATCAGAAAGTCATGAAGTCAGACAATGTGAAAACAGATCCTTCAGTCCAACCAAATTTTGCTGAACATAATCCCAAGCTAAACTAGCTCCACCTGCCTGGTCCTGGCCGATATTCTCTCCAAACCTTTCCTATTCATGTACTTAATGAAATGTCTTTTAAATGTTCTAATTGTACCCATATCCACCACTTTCTCAGGAAGTCCATTCCTCATGCGAAACACCCTCTATGTAAAGAATTTGTCCCTCATGTCCTTTTCAAATCTCTCTCCTCTCACCTTAGAAATATGCCCCCTAGTCCTGAAAGCCCCCATCTGAGGGAATATCATTAACCCGATCTATACCCCTCATTATTTTCTAAACTTCTTGAAGGTTGCCTCTTAACCTTCTAAGCTCCAGTGAAAAAAGTCCCAGCCTAACCAACCTTTCTTTTTAACTCAAACCTTTCATACTCGGCAACATTCTGGTAATTCTCTTCTGAGCCCTCTCCAGCTTTAGATATCCTTCCTATAACTGGGCGACCAGTATGACACATTTATTTGTTCCTAAATATGCAGCACCCCCCCTTCCCCCCTCCATATACCACAAATACATCGCAAATCTCACAAGCCACTAAAGAATCATAAAAACAGCACAAAGACAAAATTCTGGAAACTAAGCAAGTAAGGCTCAGGCATTGCCCAAAATATGGACTTATTGCTTTTCTCTATGGATGCAGTGTTTTGCTCAGGGTTTCTGAAATTTTCTCATTTTGTTTCAGGTTTCTAACGACTACAGTAGATACGTTTTACAGGAACACAGTTCCTTGTAAAGATTTTACCCTGAATTATTGTTTGAATGTTATTTTTTTTCGTATTTGTTCATGGGACGCAAGCATCATTGGCAAGGTCAATATTTATTGCTCATCCCTCAAAAAAATGGTGATGAGTGTCATCCCTGATACATTTCAGTCCATGTGGTTTAGGTGCCGGATTTTGGATAAGACATTAAACAGTGATCTAGTCTTAGGTGGTTGAAAACTGTTACCAATATTTTGAAGAGGAGCAGGGAAGCTCTCCTGGAGCCCTGGCCAAAATTTATATTTCAGCCAACATCACTAATAATAGATCTTCAAGATGGTTACTGTTGCTTATGATATCTTGCTGTGGTAAAATTATTTGCTCACAGTGACTGCACATTCACTGGCTGATACTGCTTTGGGTCATTGAAGGTTTAACACGAGCATTTCCTCCTTTACGTTTAAAACCAATCATGTAAATTGTTCCAAAAAGTCTTTTGGGTACCTACCGGAAAGTTAAGGCATTCTGTTCAGCATGTACAATGTACCGAAATTTCCGGGCCTCTCTGTCTTTCTGCTGCTTCTCATCCATCTGAGGGTAATCTGCATATTCAGATCCCATTGGATAGGCATTATAACCACATCCTATCAGATACCTAGCTCCTGTTCCGTCACAATTATTCTACAAATAAACAGAGATTGATTATTTTGGCATAAGGTTTTAAATGATAACTTGATCAGAACTTTGTTGAGGCTGTCTCTGATCTCATTATTCAGGCAGATGTCTGGAGTATCAATCGGTTGGCAAAGAATGGAACAGTTCATCATACTCCTTTGGAGCTTCTTCCCCAGGCAGTTCCAGCTGGTTAGGGCAATCTCTTGTAAGATGGATGATCTGAACATTCACACACACACAAAATAATTTTCAGATAAGATGTCAAACAGGATTTTAAACATGACGTCATCTCTAAGAACTATTAGCTAAAGAATAGCTTCATGTGATTTGATTGTTATCACATGTACTGAGATACAGTGAAAAGTATTGTTTTGGGTGCTGTCCAGGCAAATCATACCATACATAAGTACATCAGGGTAATAGAATAGAATGCAGAATAGTGTTACAGCTGCAGATGCAGAGAAAGATCAAAGATGTTCGTTCAAAAGTCTAATAACAGCACAGAAGAAACTGTTCTTGAATTTGTTGGTACCTGTTTTCAAACTTATGTATCTTTTGCCCAATGGAAGAGGATGCAAGATAGTATAACTGGGGTGGGAAAGTTCTTTGATTATGTTGGCTACTTTTCTGAGACAGTGAGAAGTATAAACAGGGTTAAATGATTGAAAGCTGGTTTGTGTAGTGGACAGTGCTGCATTGACAACTATAATTTCTTGCAGTCTTGGGCAGAACAGTTGTTACACCAAGTTGTGATATATCTGGATAGGATGCTTGCAATGGAGCATCAATAAAAATTGGTAAAAGTCCTCGTGGACATTTTGAAATTCCTTAATCTTCTGAGGAAATTGAGGTATTGGTGTGCTTCCTTAACCATAACATCAGCGTGGGTGGATCAGGACACATTGTTGGTAATCCATTCTTCTAGGAACTTGAAGCTCTCGACATTCTCCAATTCAGTACATCGATATAGACAGGGGTGTGTCTTCCACTCCACTTCCTGAAGTCATGACCAGCTCCTTCATTTTGCTGATATTGAGAGACTGTTGTCTTTACACCATACCAATAAACTTTATCTCTTTCCTGTACTCTGTCTAGTGTAATCAGCAAACTTGTAAATGGAGTTAGAGCAAAATACTCTAACTGAGAATGCAACCTTATGGAACTTTGATGTTGAGGATTATTATGGAGGATTATCACGGAGGAGGTGTTATTGCCTATCCCTACTGATTGCGGTCTATGAGTCAGGAAATCGAGGATCCAGTTGGACAGGAGGGAGCGGAATCCGAGGTCTCAGAGTTTGGAGATGAGTTTAACTTGAATTATGGTGTTGGAAGTGGAACTGAAGTCAATAAGTCGGAGTCTGACATGTTATCCAGATGTTCCAGATTTGAGTATATGGCCAGGGAGATGGTGGCTGCCGCGGATCTGTTGTAACAGTAGGCAAATTGCAGTGGATGAAGGCAATCTGGAAGGCTGGAGTTGATGTATGCCATAGTAGTGTTTAGCTCAGAGTGGTGCTGGAAAAGCACAGCAGATCAGGCAGCATCCGAAGAGCAGGAAAATCGACGTTTCGGGCAAAAGCCGTATGCCAATAGTAACCTCTTGAAGCACTTCATAATGATGGATGTCAATGACTATTGCCCAATGGCTCTAAGTCTCGCTACCGGAGTGGTCTCTTTGAAGGAGGTGGGAACTTCCAATTGGACTAAAGAGAGGTTAAAGATGTCTGCAAATACTCCTGCCAGCTGGTCCGCTCAGCATCTGAGTGCACAGCAGGGGACTCCATATGTGCCAGTTGAATTCCATAGGTTCACTCTCAGGAAGGCTGATCTGACATCTACGTGCTGACTTTGGCTACAGGTATACCACAGGCCAATGGGCATGTGATGTCATTTCACTGACATTCTGTTCAAGGCAAGCACAGAATGCATTGTTGCTAGCAATTCTACTTGACTTTGCTTTGTAGCCCGTTATATCATGTAAGCTTTGATGCAATCAACATACAATTGTGTGGTTAGTCTGGGACTCCAGTTTTTTTTTCGGCGAGCCTGGTGGCTTTGTGAAAGTCATACCTAGATTTCCTGTATGGGTCAAGATCGCCCAACTTGAATGCCTCAGATTTTGACTTCAATTTACAGTGGATCTCCTGGTTTATCCATGTTTTCCAGTTGGGAAACACTTGGATTAATTTCTTTGGGCTGCAGTCCTCTACACACTAACTGATGAAATTTGTGACGATAGTGGCATACTCATTTAGATTGACTGCTGATTTCTTGAATACGGACCAGTCCACTGACACCAAGCAGTCATGAAGGAACTCACCTGTTACTCCAGACCAGCACTGTACTGGATCTACATGCATCAGTTTCTGTTTGTAAGCGAGGAGAAGGAGCACAGCATCATGGTCTGATTTTCCAAAATGCAGACAGGAATGGGGCAGTAGGCAATTAGAGAGTTCGTTGTGAACAGAGATCAGAAAGATGGTTGATCTGTCTAAATGTTATCTAATGCATGACTCAACAATAAACCCAACAAATCAAAGAGAATTAAGCAGACAGATATTAAAGAGGAATATTCTTTCTGCTGAATTCAAGCTGGTGAGGAAGAAGAATGAATTAACAGTGAAGCAAACCTCTGGGAAGTTAAGAGTGAAATTATCTACTTTTTGCCTAAAATATATTTATGAAAAATGTCAGTAAAGACACACAAATATATTAGCTTGTTTTGGGTTCAGGATAAGATTGATCTTAGCATAGAAAACCCAGAGACTAAACATTTTTAGGCAATTTTGTAGGAGACCCGACTGGCATAAGAAGTATATATAGTTTCTTTCCTTGAAAGCAATATAGAACAGTACAGGGAAAGCCTCAGTGGAATTACCTTAGTGGAAACATTTGATCGGTGAGAACTTCAAACCAGAAATGCTTGCTTAAGAATCTGCAAGATATGAAAAACTAAGAAAATTTACGTTTTTTTTTAAGTATCAATGTAAGAAAACCTCAAAATTTATAGGAAAGAACTGGAAAGAATCAGTTAAGTCAAATTTAAGGATTTGATACTGAAAGGTAATATTTCTGGATTTGAGTCTCTGAAATGGATAGTATTGGGTAACAGGATGAATCTGTGTTTTGCTGTACTTTTAGATCTTGCAAGCGTGTTCTATATTTAAACAATGTGGTTTGCTTTTTTTTTCCTTTGGGTAAAAGGCTGGATATCGAACAATGACAAGACAGAGTACAGTAAAGAATACTTGGTACTATGGTGCAAAGATAACAATCTCTCCCTCAACGTCAACAAAACTAAAGATTGATCATTGACTTCAGGAAGAAAGGAAAAAGACATATCCTTATCTACATCTATGGAACGGTCAAGTTCTTAGGAGTGATGATAACCAACAACCTGGTCTGGACCACCCACATAGATACAACGGTCAAGAAAGCACAATAGCACCTCTTCATCCTCAGAAGGCTAAGGAAATTCAGCATGTCCATAAGGACCCTCACCAACTTGTACAGATGCATCTTAAAAACCATTTTATCTGCGGTATCATGGTTCGGTAATGGTAACTGCTCTGTCCAGTACAATAAGAAACGGCAGAAATTTGTGAACACAGCCCAGACCATCATGCAAGCCAACCTCCCATCCACTGCCTCCATCTGCACTTCCCGTTGGCACAGAAAGGCAGCCAACTTCATTAAAGACCCCTCCCACCCTGGTTATAATCTCTTCCTATTTCTTCTGTTAGGCAGAAAATACAAAAGCTTAAACACACATACCAACAGGTTCAAAAACAGCGTCAGCCCTGCTGTTATTAGACTGCTGAATAGACCGCTCAAATTTCCAATCTAATGTTGATCTTGCTTTTGTAACCCCGTGCAGCCATAATTTTGTATGTCTTGCTCTGCTCCAACATACAATGTAGTAAGTCCTTCCTTTATGTTGATCTGCCTGAACTGCATGCAAAATATAACTTTTCATTGTACTTAGGTTGACAAGGCATCAATAAATCATTAAATCAAATGTAGTAAACTGTCTTTTTCAGCAAATGACCTCCGCATTAACTATTTTAAAAAATCTATCAAGCCAGATATCATTCTGGAATCTGATTTGTTGAGTAGTTGCATCAGCTGGATCATAATTTGTATAAAATGTCTGTGTATATGTTGATGCTTTTTTATAAATATATTATACATAAATGTTTGTTGCCATGGACTTCAGGGCTACAGATGCATGATTTCTTTGGGTGTCTTGGCTAGTCTAAAAATGAATCAGTTCTCCTGCAACAAAAACGTTAGTGGAAATTTTTAAAATTTCACTTGAGCAGCAATTTGCTTAATTATTATATTACATTTTAAAACATTCTTATCATTTACAAAATACACATAAATAAATATTAAGTAGTGCTGGAAAAAGATAGATTTTGCTAAAGCTTTTTGTCTTGCATTCATCAGGATAACTTGCAAGAAATACCGGGGTAGAGGGAAAACAACATTTATACTATCTTTGAGAAGAGTGCTGAATGGTTGTCAAATAGACTTTGATTGGTAGAGGCACTGCTGTGGAAAATACAGCTGTTAGTAATTATTGATTGTTAACAAGCTTTGTTTATACTTCAAACTAGACAGGTTGATTCTGACTGTGTTTGGCAATGCCTTAACCAGGGTCCTTCTGTCTGCAAAGGACAGGATCCTGTGTATTATTACATGCAGCTTCCAGTGCATCTGTGACCCTGACAATTGCAAAATTTGAAAAGCGCCTGGATGAGTATGAAAAGGCCAGAGCATAGTATACTGTGAACCAAGTGCAGGTAAATGGGTTGGTGTAGTTTGGTGTTTGCTTGGTATAGACAAGGTGAGTTGAAGAGCCATACAGCAAGAAACAGGGCCTATGCCTGACAATTCTAAATTAGTTGTCAGCATTGTTTTTCACACATGACAGATTCTGTTCTCAGGGCAATGCCTGGATCAATTAGGATCAACCTGCCTGGTTTAAAGTTTGAACAAAGCTTGACTACTAACTATCAGACATCATCACTGGATGATGGCAATGCCTTTACAAATCAGAGTTCACTTGTCTAATAATGAGCATTTTCCTCTCATACAATATAAATGTCCTTTCCCCTTTACAAATTGTTTTGCAAATTGTTCTCACGGGCGCAAGGGAAAAAGCTTCAACTTATAAGTATTGCTGATAAAAAGGCAGTTCTTACAATCAAACAACTATTGAGATAAATATTAGCTGGCTGAATATAGCAATGCTTGCTATTAGTTCATAACACAGTGCACATTGTAAGTTTGCCACACTTTATTCATTGCTGTAATATAAAATATTACAGGAATCTATTGTGTCATTTGAAGAAGAACAAGGATGTTCTCCTTGGTAGCCTGGACAATACTTAGCCCATGACCAACATCACTAAAAGAGATGATCCAATCATTGCCACATTATGGTTTGTGGGTCCTTGCTATGTGCAACATACAGCCCATTTCTTATAGGTGAATACACTTCAAATGTACCTGGCTAGCTGTAAAGTGCTTTGTTTCTTTCTTATGTCATACCACCCTTCATTAAGATAGTTACTAACTTTTAATTGAAGTAGTTAATAGATCATATCAAATGCTTTTGATCTATCCACCATTAACTGAGAACAAATATTTCATCCTGGATGGTGAGGTGGATGATTCATTTTTGAGCTGCTAATTTAAATTCCTCTATGCTGTTAATTGTTTTTATCTTAATTTAATAGCTAAGTCATAACTAATAAAATTGAGTCAATAAAGTGTAGTGCTGGAAAAAGCACAATAGGTCAGGCAGCAACTGAGATGCAAGACAGTCAACATTTCAAGCTTAACCTTTCTTCAGGACTGATGGGTTAACACTGAAACTTCAACTCTCTTTCCCCTCAGATGCTGCCTAACCTGTTGTGCTTTTTCCAGCACCACACTTTATCGATTGACTTCTCCAGTATCTGCAGTCCTTACTATTTCCTAATAACTAATAAATTTAACAAAAGCACAAGTCCTTTTCTCTGTAAACTGTTTTTATTTAAGGGAACGGTTATGGGGCTAAGTTGGAGGGTGGGGATAAGTGCTGTCGATTTGTTGAGTGAAGATGGAAAAAAAAGATCAAATTTGCCATGGTTTCCTGACTGAAATAGCCAGTGTTAATGGCAGATGAACAGGAGGTTGGAAGAACACAGTTAGCAAGGCAGCATCAGGAAGTGGAGAAGTCAACATTTCGGGTGTAATTCTACGCAAAATATTGACTTCTCCACCTCCTGATGCTGCCTGGCTTGGTGTGTTTCTCCAGCCTCCTGCTTGTCTACCTTGGATCCCAGCATCTGCAGTCTTTTTGTTTCTAACCAAGTGTTAAAGGCAGAATCAATCTATATCATGAACTCTTGTTTAAACCTTGAGTAGACATCAAGTGAAATGGTGATATCAATGCAATCTCACAACCAAGTAAAGCATCAAACTGTTTCAGCAGAAAACTAATAGCATTTCACCTTCACAGAAAAGTGCAAAAATGTACAACATACCGACTTTCCTTCAGCCCAGATCACTGCTCCAACACCAATCTTTTGATCCTCTGAAATATATTAATGTAAGTTGGTTTAATAGAACTTCAACCACGAGTATTTCCTGCCACTCACATGATTCACTCAAAGGAATTCTTGCCATAAAAGATATGTATTAATTTTAAGAATCAAAGAAATGAAACAGGAAATCTATAATTTAAAATCATGATTGCATCAAGGTAGAAGAATGCACATTACATGTGCCTGTTCAAAAAAAACTGTAAAGTGTTATCAAATCTTCCCAGAAAAAGAACCTCCCCAAATATAGATCAAAGAACTCGCAAATTATCACAACTGGCCACAATCTTTTCAGTGATTCCAGTAACTATTTAAATTATATCAATATGTAAGAATATGTAGAAATTAAATATTTACACATTGTTTCTAAAATGAGAGAACATCCCAAGGTACTTCACAGAAAATTAAGTGACAAAACAAAACAGGAAATAGTAGAAAGGCATAAATCTTCTTCAAAGAAGTCAGATTTATTGAGGGTCTTAAGCACAGAAGCTAAGAGCAGGAGTAGGCCGTTAGCCTATTAAGCCATTCAAAATGATCATGGCTGATCCTCCAGCTCATAGCCGATCCTCCAGCTCATAGTCATATTCTCAATTTCTCTCCACACCCTTTGATGCCTTTAATATATCAATCTATTTATTGACTATCCTCAATGACATAGCCTCTGTAGCCTTTTTGATAGCAAATTCCACAGGTTGACCATAGGCCATTAAATGAAGATGTTTTCTCATCTCAGTCCTAAATGTCTTACACTGTATCCTTCAGTTGTAACATATCATCAATATATATTCATGATTTAGATGAGGGAAGAAAATGTAATGACTCTAAATTTGCAGGCGACACAATGTAGGGTTGGGGAGTGCGCATGAGGAGGATGCAGAAATTTTGGCTTATACCATTTGCCTTCCTAACTGTTTGCTGTATCTGAAAGTTTACTTTTATTGACTGGTATTCAATAACACTCAATCCCTCGACGGATCCACATTTCCCAATATGCCACCATTTTTCACACTGGAGTGTATAACTTCACAAATATTCACATTATACTGCGTCTGCCATGTGTTTGCCCACAAAATCAACTTGCCTAGATCACCGTGAAACCTTCTTGCATACATGAGGAGACTGACTACATATCAGGAGTTAAATAAAAATTCAAGAATCAAATTTTTAAAATCTTACCCATAGAATGAGGAATTTCATGTTTTATAACCCTGTAAAGACTTGGCAATTTCTCTGTGAATTTAGCTTAAGGCTCTGCTTCATTTCCAAGAGTTAGAAGTTTTATCCAAGCTTTGGATATATTTGTGGACAAGTGCACTTTGGAAGTTTTAAGGTTTCCCACTGTTCCTTGAATCTCCACTCCCCAGAATGCTGTGTAACAGCCAAGTCACCACAATCAGGCAGAAAATTTGCAAATCTGCATGAGGGTGCAGGAGAAAATTGGCTGGGAAGGAAGGCCTATGACAGGAATATATAACAATAAAGAAAACATTTGGGTGGTTTATGCAAGTTAAGTCACGCAACTGGACATACGTTTTCAGTGCTACCTGGGGCAAATATATTTTTGTGCTGCAGAGAGATTGAAGCTATTCATAGGTCAGATGGAGCACTGATGTGGAAGTTGCTGGACTACAAAATAGTCCTTCAAAGACATATTGAAAGAATTAGCAGTAGATTCTTTCTTCCTACTTTAAATTTTCACAAGACAATTGGCAGTCTTGGATTTTTTTTCAGCATCTGAGCTCTCCCAAGATAAACTTATTGATTAATCACAAATTCCCTCAGGGCATGAATGAATCATAACTTCATTTGGGACTGAAGACATGTGTAGGCCAAATATTTTCTCTTCCTTTAAGTATTAATGGTGACAGTCCAGCAACTTTTATATTTTTAAAAACATCCTGTCAACCCACATATTATCAGATTAATTGAATGTAATTTTGTAATCTTTCACAGGCAAATTGTTGTGCAATTCAACTACATAGCATCTAAGATCATTTGTACCACGCAGCTATTCTATTAACACAACATAGTTCCTCATGCCAACCATATATGCAATAGTGGTTTCCCCATCATCACAGTGGAGCAAACTTGCTGAAGCAACACAAGGCACGACTGATAGAAACTGCAAACAAGCATTTTGTTGACCCTGAAAGATAGATTTCATAGATCAGACAGTTAATTGTATTGGTCTTTACCTTTAAACAAAACCTCAGATATGTTACATCACTGTATAATTGTTAAAAAAAAAAGTGCTTCTGTCTGGATCGTCTTTCCCTTGTTCCTTGTGTATTTGGCCTTGGAAGTTTTCTATCTTATTTTAAGAAAAGTACTGTGGTGCACTCTAGCTACTGAGTTCTGCAGTCAATGGATGAAAATTACAATCCCACATGCATTATTCCCATTTAAAGAATTTAAGAACTTGAACTTTTCAGTCTGGTCGGCATGCTGTGTGAGTTATTGCAGTGCACTCCAAAGGGAAGACAAAGAACATTACTCCTGCAATTTTCTGTTTGGTTACCAGGTTTTCTGAGAATTGCAATTCCACAGGATATTGATGAAACTGAACTTCTGTAAAAAGTCCAAAAACAGAATTTTTAAACTTTGTGCTTCATTTGCAGAATCAAAGCTTGAGGAACTGAGCAGAACTCCAGCACCAGGTATCAGAGAGGGACCAATCAGTCTTGGTGAAAATGTACATTTGTTCCATACAATGAACAACTTTACAGAAACATAGTATTTTCAACAATCACATAATTTTAAAAATGTGATATGAATGTGTTAACACTCATGAAGCACATGTGAAAGAAATCAACATTGTTGTTTAAGAGGAAATCAATATTTTTGACAACTCAGAGAAAGAGGTTTCAGCAGAAAATTGGGTGGGAAAACAGCAGATGAGAAGGAAGAAAGAGATTTAGGGAGGGTTGGATGGTCAGAGGAGATCAGAGGGAGGGAGCAAGCGGGGTAGGAAATAAGAAGAGTTTAGTTGGAAGAAGGGATAAAGGGTTGGGCGGGGTGCAAAAAGAGACAGAGGGGAAAGGGTAGGAGAAGAGTTTGTTAAATAAAAAATTCGGATCAAGGTGGGAGGGGAGGTGAATCGAAACATATAAAAGTTCATCTTTATGAAAGATATCATCAGCAGGCAGTGGTGCTGTGATGAGAAAGGCTATGGGTCAGATAGGAATGGATATCTTTAAAAAGGTAATAATTGTATCCCAGGGGAGAAGAGTTCATAAACTTGCTTAATATGGAACAAAAGGCCTGAACAGTTAGTTAGCCCCAAATTTGACACTGGAACAAACCTGGAGAGATATAACAAGAAAGCTGGTTTTCCACAGGTAGAAAAATTTGAGAAACAAGGCAAGAGGCAGTAATTGGCATCCTGGGAGGACAGAACTCCTCAACATAAAGGTGTACCGCTTTGTTACCATTCATTTAAAAGAAAAGGAAAAGGCTTGTATTCATTTAGTGCCTTTGAAGACCGTAGAACAGTTGGTGCTCCACAGCTAATGAGGTTTGCGGTTTTGAACCTCACTGCAGAAGCCTAAACTTTAGTGCACTACTAAGATCGTGCAGAACTAGTGAACTTGCCATTGTTCAGATGAGATGTTAAATAAAGGCCACCCTGTCAGATCAATGTAAGAGATCTGACGATACTCTTTCCCAGAAACACACAGGAATTTTCCTTGGAGCCTTGATCAATATTTTTCTTTTAGCCAACATCTCTAAACAGCATGTCTGATCATTATCACAGTGTTATTTATGAAACTATGCTGTGTGCTAGTTCATTGGTATGTTTTCAGCATTAAACACACTTTAGAAGGACACCATTAGCTTAATAAAGTGCTTTGGGATGTCCTGACATTGTCATACTGCTAAATGTAAGTTATTTATGAGTTAATGAATCTTAAAAATGATGCTTGTTCATATAACATAACTCTAGAATCATATCTAACTTCAATGTAAGTATCAAATTGGTTGCCTTACCTGTCCGATATGCCAACAATCTGGCTTGAACCATGCAATGTCTTGCAAAGTTTTGGAACTCGTCATTTGTGTGCTCGTCACATGCTTTGTCCGAATCATCACAATAAAATCTGAACGTCCCATACTCTGGAACGCTACAGTCAACAGTTGCTAACAAAAAGACAAGATCTTCCATTTTATGCCTCAAGTTAGTAAAATGAATATCATCACATACGTTCTCTAAGCCAATAGTCTTCAAGATTTCTTTGTGAGTCTCACTATTGGATATCAAGAATAATTTCTCAAATTCCTGTAATCGATTTCTTCTGCACTCAGTAAAAAAGTCCTCAAGTTTAAAATCTCTGTTCAGGGTGACTATACTTTGTAAAAACTCACACTTTTTTGAGGTTTCTTCCACAAACTGCAGCATGTTGTAAGCCAAAGGCTGAAGCAAGGTGCAAATACGAGAGCGACTGTTGGACTTGAGTCTTTCCACAGCTTTTGCATCTAGTTTTGCATCTGAATTGCAATTATTCATTACATAGTCGTCAACGAGACTTATCTCAGGGTCACCAGGCCAGTATGAAATGCGATTGACTCCAGCTAATTTTGAATATTTTGCAAAACAAAAAAGGGTAGAAATTGAAAATGTGGATTTTTGTTTAGTGAAAATTGTACAATTTTATTTCATAAAACAACACCACAGAAGAAAGAGCTTCACTAAAAACTACTGGGCTGTCTTGTTGAATGAGAAGTCCAATTATTCCTTGTCCCCTACTCCGTCTGCATAGTCCTACAAATTAATCCCCTTCATGTATATATCCAATTCCCTTTCAAAAGCTTTTGCCTACTTATTTTTTTTCCCAGTGCACAATTCTCCACATTAAATTTCATCTATCATGTTTGCCTGTTTCATCAAGGTGTCTATGTACTCCTGAAATCTGCAACTACTCTCCTCACTGTTTATTGGACTTCAAAGACTTACCTCAGCTGAAAGCTTTGAAATTGTACCCACACAACAGGTCAGGAACATTTGCATAAATTTATCAAAGTATTGCTGGTACTTCTAGGGAACAAAACTCAAAACCACCTTTCCAAATTATGACCATACATCATTATCCTCTGTTTTCTATTTATTTGCCAGTTTTAAGTCCACATTGTTACTGTCCTATTCAATTTTGCGAACAAGTCCACTGTAAGGTAAGGCATTTAATCAAATAATTTTATACTATACATACCATTTAAAACCATCTTTAAACAGGTTGAGCATGGTTTCCTTGAGAAATAGAGATCGCAATCTTTCAGCTTAGACCCATGTTTGACAACAGCAATTTGGCCTGCATGTAACTCTGCGCTTGAACAGTGGAGGCCGATAATCTTTGAATTATGTACTACAACCAGGCCATTTTTTCGTCGCTAAAAATGAAGAAAACACCATGTGAACAGGAAACTAAAACATCAAAAACTGAAAATAAAAAAAAGTTCTCCAAATTGAAAGCAAAAATTTAACGAACTGGATCAACCACATAAATGCCACAGTTAAACAGTAGGCCAGAAGTTAGCTTTCCTCCGGAGCGAGGCATATCTCCTGGCTCCACAAAACCTTTCCCTCACCTACATGGCACAGTTCAGAAATATAACAGAATGCTTTCCACTCATCTTGAGGATGTAACTGCATCGCAACTGAAGCTCAACATCATCCAGGAGTTGTCAAGCTGCCCAAACCCAACACCACCTCTATTTCCAAAAACCCCTGTAAGTTAGGCATCACCATGATTATGGTGTTCATTATTCTTCATTGTTACTGGGTTCAAATATGGAACTGCTGCAAATGTGTTGCTGGTCAAAGCACAGCAGGCCAGGCAGCATCTCAGGAATAGAGAATTCGACGTTTCGAGCATAAGCCCTGATGAAGGGCTTATGCTCGAAACGTCGAATTCTCTATTCCTGAGATGCTGCCTGGCCTGCTGTGCTTTGACCAGCAACACATTTGCAGCTGTGATCTCCAGCATCTGCAGACCTCATTTTTTACTCAAATATGGAACTCCTTTCCTATCTAGGACAGCATGTCAAACAAACAACTCACCACTTTCTCAACAGAATTCAGAATGTACAATTAATGTCAGTCTTCCTAATGCCTCTCACATTCAAACATTAAATTGAAATATTAATAACATTAATGATAGTATTTTTCCATTTGACTATATTATTCTTTATTGTAGGAATTAATGCATTAGGCATATTATTGAGAAACAGAGAAACTTTATCTAAAAATCAGATGTAGATGGTATGGGGGACATTCATTTTGAAAGCATATCCTCATTTAGAGAAGCAAGGTCAAAATATGAAGTTTGTATTCTTTCACTTTTTGCAAAGTCATGCTTAGATAATAAGGATTTTTTTAGTTTCTCTTTGCAATCAGTCTTTTTCAAACCTACAACTTTTTTTAATGCAATGCTTACACTAAATAGCTGGTGAATGTTGGGAGGATACATCTTACAGCATATCTTTTTAATTAACATTTTTGCCATATTCTTTCTTCAAATATTCTTTCCCCATCAAATTGTTGGAGGTGTAAGCTGATAACAGCAATGCAACGGTAATAGGAAATCTGGGGCCAAACAGAAATTCTTAACCAATCAGACTTATAGATAAAGTGGTTGAATTCAAGTTAAATCAGGTACAGAAAGCGGAAGGCAATAAGATTGGACTGGCAGTAATAGAAAGGAAAGATTAAAAAATTTAGTTACAATTTGACATTTTAAAAGCTGCCCAGCAATTCCTTACCTCAAGGAATGAGAATCCGAGTTCTTTTTTAAGTTTCTCACTTTGGGGCACAGAGAATTTGACTGACTGTCTTTAATAATTACCATAGTCCCCCCTGTAGCCGCAGGCGTATGTTCCAGGACCTACCTAGGAAGCCCAAAGCCGCAGATAGGAGCAAACTCATTCATATAAATGGGAAAAGTACCTTCCTGGCAGCCCCCTGGTCTATGGTTCTGGAAAATTCCCGATAATATATTTTGGCCGCGGTAAACCATGGGTAACTGAAACTAAGGAAAATGATTCTGCGGATATAGGGGATCGCCCTTATCACATGGCTGAAACGATAATTGTGTTATTAATTATTTGAGACCTAGATTCAAGTCCCACCTGCTCTAGAGGTATAGAATGACATATCTTTGAACGTTAATTAGATAATAAGTGATTAAAAGCCAATTAATCAGCAAGTGAGCAACATCATGAAAATTACTGGGAAGTTAAAGGCAACGTGCTGTTTTTGTGAATTTAACATCAGAGTGGTGGAGTCTAGATAACACTTATAGGGATTTGCAATTCCTGGGAAATACTGCTGAACAAAGAGACCTTGGAGGTAAAAACAATGACTGCAGATGCTGGAAATCAGAGTCTAGATTAGAGTGGTGCTGGAAAAGCACAGCAGTTCAGGCAGCATCCGAAGAGCAGGAAAATCGACGTTTCGGGAAAAAGCCCTTCATCAGGAATACGGGCAGAAAGCCTGAAGGGTGGAGAGATAAATGAGAGGAGGGTGGGGGTGGGGGTGGGGAGAAAGTAGCATAGAGTACAATAGGTGAGTGGGGGAGGGGATGAAGGTGATAGGTCAGGGGGAGGGTGCAGTGGATAGGTGGAATAGAAGATGGGCAGGTAGGACAAGTCATGGGGACAGTGCTGAGCTGGAGGTTTGGAACTGGGGTGAGGTGGGTGAATGGGAAATGAAGAAACTGTTAAAGTCCATATTGATGCTCTGGGGTTGAAATGTTCCGAGGCAGAAGATGAGGCACTTTTCCTCCAGGCATCTGGTGGTGAGGGAGCGGCGGTGAGGGAGCGGCGGTGAAGGAGGCCCAGGACCTCCATGTCCTCGGCAGAGTGGGAGGGGGAGTCGAAATGTTGGGCCACAGTGCGGTGTGGTTGATTGATGCGAGTGTCCCAGAAGAGACCTTGGCGTACAGGTTTATAGTTCCTTGAAAAGTAGAGTTGCAGGTAGACAGGACAGTGAAGAAGGCATTTGGTATGCTTGTATTTATTGGTCAATGCATTGAGTATAGGAGTTGGGAGGTGAGGGTTTGGTTGTACAGCACCTTGGTTAGGCCACTTTTGGATTGTTACATTCTGTTCTGGTCTCCTACCTTTAGGAAAGAGATTGTGAAACTTGCAAAGGTTCTGAAAAGATTTACAAGGATATTGCCAGGGTTGGAGAGTTTGATCTATAGGGAGAGGCTGAGTAGATTAGATTAGATTAGATTTACAGTGTGGAAACAGGCCCTTCGGCCCAACAAGTCCACACCGACCCGCCGAAGCGAAACCCACCCATACCCCAACATTTACCCCTTACCTAACACTACGGGCAATTTAGCATGGCCAATTCACCTGACCCGCACATCTTTGGACTGTGGGAGGAAACCGGAGCACCCGGAGGAAACCCACGCTGACACGGGGAGAACGTGCAAACTCCACACAGTCAGTCGCCTGAGTCGGGAATTGAACCCGGGTCTTCAGGCGCTGTGAGGCAGCAGTGCTAACCACTGTGCCACCGTGCCGCCCACGGGGGCTATTTTCCCTGGAGCAGCAGAGGCTCAGGGGTGACCTTATTGAGGTTTATAAAATCATGAGAGGCATTGATAGAGTGAGTAGAGTCCCAAACTAGAGGGCATTGGTTTAAGATGAGAGGAAAAGGATTTAAAAGGGACTTAAAGGCTAACTTATTCACGCAGAGGATGGTGTGTGTTTGGAACAAGCTGCCAGAAGACATGGTGGAGGCCAGTACAATTACAACATTTAAAATGCTTCTGGACAGGTACATGAATAGAAGGATATGGGCCAAATGCTGCCAAAAGAGGCTAGATTAATTTAGGATATCTGGTCAACATGGACAAGTTAGACCAAATGGTCTGTTTCCAACTGCATGTCTCTATGACTCTAATTCTCAGATCCACTCTTCCTTTCCAGTATTTTCTGGCCAATTTTTATATTTATAAATGTACATCATTGAAACATCAGTATTTTTATACAAATATATTTACAAATATTTATTAGTGCTATATAATTTCCTCCATAGGAATAAGAAATGTTTTATTTTATGACTTAATAAAGATCCAAAGTCAACTAAGTACGTACTTTTGAAACATTGTAATATGGGAAACTCAGCAACTAATTTCCACACAGCAAAATCTGACAACTAACAGGATAGCAATCTGATAACTTATTTTGGGGATTTGACTGAAAGAGAAATAACAACCAGGCACAACAGGGATAACCTCCTTGCTCTTCTTTGAATGGTATCATGGAGCTTTTTAGTCCAACTGGGAGGACAGGTGGAATCTTGTTTTCACACCCAACCAAAACATGACACCTCAGACAGTGGTACACCACCTCAGTATTATGTCACTTAGACTCACAGACAAGATGCCAATGTCAATGAAATGGTGAAGAGACATTCTGAAGTGTTTTAACTTTCCCTGAATCAACAAGTGATGGACTAAGTTTGATTCAGTTGACATCCACTTTGGCATAGTATTCTTCGTAATCCACATTTACCTGTCATTTAATTATCAGAAATGCAAGGACAGAAAGAGCAGCATGTCATTAACTCTAGATAATAATGTTGTAGGTTTAAGATCCACTTCAGCTGATTCTCCAGGGCTCATCATTCAGATGAGATTACAAGCAAGTTTGTCTGCTTTGAGGATTCACTTGATTTAAAAAGCCCCAATATTATTGGCAGAACAAATATTTCTTCTCATTCCTTAATAACATTCAGCCTCAATTGGCAGCACTAACAAATTAGTCAGTCTTTCATGTGGTATCTTCCCAAGTGTAAAATGGTTACTGTATTCTTTCTCACCACATCTCCCTCCATGCTAAGCCACTGTACTGTAAAGTGAATGATTGTCCTGAGAATAAATTTGTGCTCAGGAATAGTTTAAGGACAGCAACAAAGAACAAGTTCATTACTTATGGGAGGTGACAATAGTGAGACTCAGTTAAGATATTTATTTTTTGGACAAAAGTGTATAAGTAACTAGCTTTTGGGTACCACAAGAAATGAAAAATATTAACATTGCAGTTTAATATGTCTTAACACATGTGAAATATCCTAACCTGTATATAGTGGTGAGAGCACAGACCAGGGGCTGCCAGGAAGGTAAATTTTCATGTTATAGACTTACCTCATGAATCAGTGGCCTCCATTTGCAGCAGCAGAAATAGGGGCAGCACGGACCAGGGGGCTCCTGGGAAGGTAAATTTCCCTCTTAAAGACTTGCCTTATGAATGAGCGGCCTCCATTTGTAGCAACAGGTTGGTGAGAGCACAGACCAGGGGCTGCCACAAAAGTAAGTTTCCCTGTTATAGACCTACCTCATGAATCAGTGGCCTCCATTTGCAGCAGTGGAAATGGGGAGAGCATGGACCACAGGGCTGCTGGGAAGGTAAATTTCCTTGTTATAGACTTACCTTGTGAACAGGTGAAGCGAAGGCTCAACAGGAATGGACATGGACATGGGGATTGCTGGCACATGAACTGATATATTCAGTGGTGGCTAAACCCTAAACACTACACAGGTAGTGTCTCCCATCTGTCCTCCTCCTCTAACCAAAAATAAAGACTGTTTGCGGAGGGTAGGTAAGGTAAGGTTTTTATTTTCATTTATTCAATCTCTCTTGGAAATTTAAAATAGAGGAGATAGAGGTTAGGGCAATTTCGTGCTCTGTTGCAAGATGTGGGAGGTAAGGGTCACCACTGGTGTCCCTGCTGACCTCACCAGCAAGAAGTGCACCCAACTCCAGTTCCTCACAGACTGCAGTAGGGAACTGGAGCTGGAGCTGGAAGAACTTCAGATCATTTGGGAGGCTGTGGAGGTGATAGACAGGAATGATAGGGAGGTGGTCACACCTAAGTTACAGGATAAAGATAGACAGGTGACCATCAGGAGATGGAAAGGGAATAGGCAGGCAATGAAGGGACCCCCTGTGGTCATTCCCCTCAATAATAAGAATGCAGTTTTGGATATGGTTGGGGGAGGGTTTGGGGGGGTGGGGACCTACCAGGGGAAAGCCAAAGGAGCCAGGTCTCTGGCACTGTGGGAAATCATGTCTCACAAACTTGATTGAGTTTTTTGAGAAAGTAACAAAGAGGATTGATGAGGGCAGAGTGGTAGATGTGATCTACATGGATTTCAGTAAGGCATTCGACAAGGTTCCCCATGGAAGGTTAGCAAGGTTAGATCTCACGGAATACAGGGAGAACTAGCCATTTGGGTACAGAACTGGCTCAAAGGTAGAAGACAGAGGGTGGTGGTGGAGGATTGTTTTTCAGACTGGAGGCCTGTGACCAGTGGAGTGCCACAAGGATTGGTGCTGGATCCTCTACTTTTCGCCATTTATATAAATGATTTGGACGTGAGCATAACAGGTGGAGTTAGTAAGTTTGCTGATGACACCAATATTGGAGGTGTAGTGGACAACGAAGAGGGCTACCTCAGATTACAACAGGATCTTGATCAGATGGGCCAATGGGCTGAGAAGTGGCCGATGGAGTTTAATTCAGATAAATGCGAGGTGCTGCATTTCAGGAAAGCAAATCTTAGCAGGACTTATACACTTAATGGTAAGATCCTCGGGCGTGTTGCTGAACATAGAGACCTTGGAGTGCAGGTTCATAACTCCTTGAAAGTGGAGTCACAGGTAGATAGTGAAGAAGGCATTTGGTATGCTTTCCTTTATCAGTCAGAGTATTGAGTACAGGAGTTGAGTACAGGGAGGTAATGTTGTGGCTGCAGAGGACATTGGTTAGTCCACTGTTGGAATATTGCGTGCAGTTCTGGTCTCCTTCCTATCGGAAAGATGTTGTGAAACTTGAAAGGGTTCAGAAAAGATTACAACGATGTTGCCAGAGTTGAAGGATTGGAGCTGTCGTGAGAGGCTGAACAGGCTGGGGCTGTTTTCCCCGAAACATTGGAGGCTGAGGGGTGACCTTATAGAGGTTTACAAAATTATGAGGGGCATGGATAGGAATAATAGACAAAGTCTTTTCCCTGGGTTGGGGGAGTCCAGAATTAGTGAGCATAGGTTTAGGGTGAGAGGGGAAAGATATAAAAGGGACCTAAGGGGCAACGTTTTCACGCAGAGGGTGGTACGTGTATGGAATGAGCTGCCAGAGGAAGTGGTGGAGGCTGGTACAATTGCAACATTTAAGAGGCATTTGGATGGGTATATGAATAGGAAGGGTTTGGAGAAATATGGGCCAGGTGCTGGCAGGGGGACTAGATTGGGTTGGGATATCTGGTCGACATGGACGGGTTGGACCGAAGGGTCTGTTTCCGTACTGTGCTGTACATCTCCATGACTCATGAACCTAGGTCTGTGGCTCAGAAGGGAAGAGGGGAGAATAGGTGGGCAATTGAGACTCTCGGATGGTTATGTTGCCTCCCAGGTGCCAGGGTCAGGGATGACTCATAGCGAATCTATGGGCTTCTTACAGGAGTGGATGAGCAGCCAGAAGTTATGGTATACATCAGTACCAATAACATAGGAACCTAGAAGCATGGCATTCCAACCAGAAGTCTATCAACAAACACATTGAGTTAGACCCCATCTACCACACCCTGAGAAAAAGAACAGGAAATGACATCACCACCGGACATGACATCACCACAGGAAAAGACATCACCAACCCAAAGAAACCCAAACATATAAATAGAATGCAGGAATTATCAACAGTGCTTCACCTGGAGGCCCACTGATTATGTTACCTAGTAGGGTAACGAAACGTCTGGAAATGAACCTTCCAGCTCAGTGAGCAAACCTACATCCAGAATTACTAACTGTGATATAAAGATTATGTATCAAGGAAGGACTGTGTCCTTTGTTAAGGAAGATACCCCTGCACATGACTCACAAGCATGGCGAAGAGTGTTCAGGGTTTCTCCAAAGCTTGCATCGTACTGTGCTTAATAAAATTTGGTTGCTATTCTCAGAAGTTGGTGTGTTGCAGTTGCATCAAGTAAGGACCTCCGAAAAAAAGAACTTAACAGTCCATAGATCCCTCAAAGTTGCTACGTTTACTAAGAAGGCACATGGTATGTTGGCTTTCATTAGCAAGGGGATTGAGTTTAAGAGTCACAAAGTTATGTTACAGCTCTATACAGGCCTGGTTAGACTGCACTTGGAATATGTTCAGTTCTAGTCGCTCCATTGTAGGAAAGATTAGAATGGGTTCCCTACAGTGTGGAAACAGGCCCTTCGGCCCAACAAGTCTACACCAACCCTCCGAAGAGCAACCCACCCAGACCCATTCCCCTACATTTACCCCTGGTTAATGCACTTAACTACGGGCAATTTAACATGGCCAATTCACCTAACCTGCTCATCTTTGGACTGTGGCATGAAACCAAACAGACACAGGGAGAATGTGCAAACTCCACACAGACAGTCACCCGAGGCTGAAACCAAACATGGGACCCTGATGCTGTGAGACAGCAGTGCTAACCACTGAGCTACCATGTCACTCTGTGTCTTATTTTTTATTATTTATTTGATTCCCTAGTGTGGAAACAGGCCCTTGGGCCCAACAAGTCCACACCAGCCCTCTGAAGAGTAACCCACCCAGACCCATTTTGTGGAAGCTGTAGAGAGGGTGGAGAGGAGATTTACCAGAATGCTGCATGGACTCGAGGACATGTCTTATGAAGAAAGGCTGAGGGAGTTAGGACTTTTCTCATTGGAATGAAGAAGGATATGAGGTGCCTTGATAGACGTGTAAAAGGTGATGAGAGGCATAGATAGAGTGGATAGCCAGAGACTTTTTTTACCAGGGCAGAAATGGCTATCACGAGGGGGCATAATTTTAAGGTGATTGGAGGAATGTTTAGGGGAGATGTCAGAGGCGGGTTCTTTACACAGAGTGGTGGGTGTGTGGAATGCACTGCCAGCAGTGGTAGTAGAATCAGATACATTAGGGACATTTAAGTGAGTCTTGGATAGGTACATGGAAGATAGTACAATGAAGGGTATGTAGGTTAGTTTTGCCTTAGAGGAGGATAAAAGGTCGGCACAACATTGAGGGCTGAAGGGCCTGTACTGTGCTGTACTATTCTATGTTCTATGTATATTTGTGGACATTATTCAATGATGCAAATTATAGATAAATACTTAAATATTACTGAGCATACTAACAATAAAGCTATTTTAAGTATCAACATTAGTCCATGAACACATCTGCGTTTCTGTTCCATTTAAGTACAACGCTGCAGAACTTTGCATCATCCTGTCTATGACTGACTGTACATAGTCAGTACATGAAAACTGCTCAAGTACATCAGATCATATAGTAGTTACCATGAATAAAATTATACAAAAATGATTGATAACAATAAAAGTTGTCTTAGTTGATGACTGAAATAATGAGAAAAAGATAACAGAACCCAACATGTCACTTACAGACTTATAACCCATATTATTAAAAAGCTTCTTTTATGATCTTTGGGCAAGTACTATACCTGAATTGTCTTTTGTTCATTATTTGGAAAAAGTTCCATCCACAGACTAAGAAGAGTGAAAAAGTTTACTTTCGAGAGTCTAGGGCTCAGTCCTAGGAAATAAAGAAACCATATTAACTTACTAAAATAAGTTTCCATTCAGATAAGGCAATACTAACAGCTTAACATAACAAAAAGTATATCCAATAATGGAATAATTAGACTGTGATTAGAACGAGGGCACCCAGGTGGACATCATATGGGTTCCCTAATTGGAGCCGTTAACCTGGCCCAGTCAGGGAGCCCTAGCTAACAGTTATAAACAGAAATGTCAGGGGTTCTGTTCACTATAGAAGCCAGCTCTGAGCTAAGTGGGTCAGTGTCATGTACAATACACATTCTAAATAAAGAGTAATTTGGTGATGGGATACTGGCCTTTGTGCAGTTATTTCATAGACATCTTAAAACACTATGGCCTGCACTTTATAGAAGCAAGAACATACATTAAAACAAACATCTTTAGTGCAGGTAAATGACCAGACATGTTCATAGTTGTGTAAACAGTCAAAAATGGATGCCAAACCAAAGGAGAAAACATTCAGTGCGGTCAAGTAGTTTAAAAGAAAGGGTTCCAGAAGACAGTAGAGGAGGCGAGAGGTGAAGAAACTTAAAAAAGGAGTTTTTATAGCATGTACCACTGCTCATGGAACAGCTACCAAAAGTTAGGTGAAGTGAGGACAGGATGAACAAGATGTTAATGGGAGGAGAGGTCTGTGAACTGAGATGGGGCTGAAGGAAGGCTGAAATTTGGAGTTTTGGAGAAACAAAGAAATGAAGGGATTTTAACAGACCAATGACAATTTTAACTTAATTACAGGGATCCAGGAACTAATGCAAGTCAAGGAGGATAGAAGGGACTGGTGAATGGAACCTCTAGATAAGCTGAAGTATATACATACCATAAAAGTTGGTTAGATGATCAGAAGAATATTAGAGTCATTGAGTCCACGTTACGAAGGTGAGGTCAACACCCCTCTGATAATTAAAACTGAAACACCCAGAGAGGAGTACCTCATTTCATAATCTGATAAAGAAGTGTGACAAGGGATATAATAACCTAGTTCTCACCACCCCTCCCAATCTGTTATAAAGGAGTGGTTAAATGAAATGAAATCCCTTTACTCACTAAACAAGTAACAATTTATTTATCTAACTCCAATAGTGAACAAATTATCAGAATTTCTAACAAACAGTACAATTACTCCCTAACTATTACCTATTCCCTGATTGTTTCAATAATACAAGTCCCACTTCTATAAATCCAAGTGATAAGAAAACAATACGTCAAAAAAGTTAGTCTCTCAAAGTTCACACGGAATGTATCTTCCAGAATGCTCCTCTTCCTCTCCACTGATTTCAAATCAGAAATGCCATTCTTCCGCTGATTTCTGCTGTCAAGGATGTTTGGTCAGCCATTTCTTCTGTTCTGAATGCCTCTCTCCATTGAATGCTTCAGTCTGAAATGCTTTCTCAGTTGTTTTCTGGTGTCAAGAATATTCGCTAATTGCGCCAATGTACCTTATGAGCGGATAGTGTTTTTGTTCTGAGAGCATGGAGATTTTTTATGTCTTCAGATAACAATTGGCTCTCCCCCTAATTTTCAAATGCTTGCATCTTTTATACTCACGATTACATATTAGTTTCTTTATAATCGGGTTGGTTTGAGGGAATCAAAACTAATGCATTTAAATTTATTTGATCTTGAGTCTCCAAGCACCTTTTTAAATTAATTGGCTGAATTTAAACGGTTGTCGAGGTAAAAATGCTGCTTGGGCTTGCCAAATGAACAGCTTTTTGTTACAATGTTTCAATTTGTGCACATACACTTTAACTGCTATTTAGCCATCCATATTAACTCTACACACCAAAAGAACACCGTCTTTTAAAAAGACAACGCAATGCTTTCCCTCATTTTACAATCATACTGTTTTTACACACCAATTTCATGACAGTCTGGAAATAATAACCACATAAATGACATGTTAACATTGGAGGGGGCAAAGGTCAAAGGGAAAGCGTTAGATTCTCTCTTATTGGAGATGGTGAGTGACTAGTCCTTGTGTGGTACAAATGTTATTTACTACAGAGCAGTGATAAGAAATGAAACCTTTAATAAATTATACTTTTCATCATAAGTCTAGAAATACCTAATAAGAAGTGATACGCATAGCATAAGACCACCTTAGCAGAGAAACTGATTGCTTTTTTCTATGTTTCTTTCTTGCTCTGGGAATAATGAAACAGTTCCTGGAAATGTCCAGGTTCCTTGGTTCAGTTTTCCATGCTGATATTCCTAACTTGGCAGGACGGCACTTTATGTACTCTCATAACTATGCAAATATTTGCAAATGGCAATAAAATGACCCTCACATGATGGAAACAAAAACACTTGACCTTGAACTGGGAGGTGGACATGAAGGATAGGGGCAGTCCTCTTCAGGCATCCATCTTCTTCAGAAGAAAGGCTAACAAAGATGGACAAAGACTCAGAAAAGAGTTATAACACTTCAGCTAGAGAGCACAATTTACTGGAACAACACACCCCTGGCAACTGGCCTTTCTGATATCGATTAACTGCTCTCAACTGTTATGGGTAGTAATTTTTCCTGTCTATGTGGCTAATGTATCAAACCTAAACTGCTGCTTTGTTATAAACTACCTTAAAATTATTCACAAATAGTTGACTATTTCTTTGGACATCTGTAGCTCCAGAACCCAAAATCTTACAGATTGGTGTGAGGAGTAGAATCCACATTAGCTGAGGTATCATTGGTTTGGAATTTGGGAAACAATAGTTTTATCCCTGTGGTACAGTGGTAACGGCTTTTGCTAGGGAATTAATTGATAAGAGTCTGGCAAAAAAAAGGTTGCAACTGAAAAGAGACATCTGAGAGTTGAAGTCTATTTTTGATACATCTTAATTTATAAACAAAATTAGGGACAGGCAACAG
Source organism: Hemiscyllium ocellatum (assembly GCF_020745735.1). Taxonomy (NCBI): domain Eukaryota; kingdom Metazoa; phylum Chordata; class Chondrichthyes; order Orectolobiformes; family Hemiscylliidae; genus Hemiscyllium; species Hemiscyllium ocellatum. The sequence continues at coordinate 22,174,548 of NC_083412.1, read as the reverse complement.
TTACTGACTTTGCTAGTGACATTTACATTGATGAAAAAGACTCTTGTAACTTTGGCCCTGTTTTGTTTCTTAACTCCCTTTGAAATGGCCTAGCAACTCACTCAGTTGTATCAAATCGCTCCAGAAAAGTTGAAAACGAATAAAACTGGATACAGCACCCAGAGTTGACCGATACACCAGAGATATCATCAAGACAAATTGCCCCATCAACCCTGCAAAGTCTTCATACAAAAATTGACAGAGCTTTTTCACAAAATAGTCTAGCTGATAAGTTGGAAATAGATATAGTGACCATATAGAAAATGGAGCTCAGAAATGTTAACTAAAATGGCCCCGGCATATTGGCTGTATTTCCCGGCATCCTAAGCGACAGGCTAAGCAAAACTAATTGCTAACATAGCAATTTGTAAGAAGCCAGCCTAGCGGTAAACATTCCTCCCCACAGGTCCGAGGATGAGATAGTACATAGCACTAGATCAAAGGGCAACCATCAGAGGAATACTGGAGCCTCATTGTTTTAGAGCTGTACTAATGAATACATGTGTAGTTTAGAGCAATTTTTGATATCTGAATGTTACCTTGAAAAGCAGAGTAAGAATAATGAGGGCTACGTTAAGAGCTTAACCAGATGGCTGTTGGTATCTGTGTGTGTGTTAGATTTAGAGCACTTTTTTTTGTGTAAGCTTCCAATAAAGTATGCTTTGTTTAATTTTACACTGTGCGATAGCTTAATGATACGGGACTCTGTATTGCGTACGAAGTTATGTATAAATGTAACAACTTTCCCTATCAACGGTGAGAGAATCCACTCTTTAGTACCCGGCATGGTCTAAGGTGGCTTTTCTCCCAAGCCTTGTTTGTATATTCGCATACTGACAGTCTTGAATAAAAACAGTGCTGTTGAAATGTGTTAATCAAGTGGTGGTTCTCTGTTCATGGACAGGCGTTCACAAGAAGCCCAGAAGCTCAAAGCTGAGCTTCCACATTTTGGTGGCAGCGGTGGGATCCCAACGGAAGGCGGCTCCTGGTGACGGTTGAACAGGACACGGTCTTGCTGTGGCAAGGTGGACACGGGCCCAACTAGGACGTGAGTATACCGTTTGGGACTCGCGACTAGTGTCTCCCCAAGTCAGGGGCGGACCTGGATCCAACTCACCACAGCAGGAGCTGCTACCGGACGGGATCCAGAACGAACCAGTGAACAGCTTTTTAAAGGGACCACCACAAAAGCGCTGGGAGTGCTATAGAAGGTAGGACAACTTAAAAATAAAGGGCGCTGGGAGCGCAGGGAGAAATAAGAATAGTTAGATACGTATGGGTTTAAAGTCCCTTGGGGTTAGAGTCCCCATAAAAGCACCACAGTACGTCTGTGTGAGAGGGTTTAAAGTCCCTTGAGCAGGATCTCATAAAAGCACCGCTCACAAGTAGTTGTTTAGATACGTACGGGTTTAAAGTCCCATGGGGTTAGAGTCCTCATAAAAGCACCGAGGTACGTATGTGTGAGAAGCTTTAAAGTCCCTTGAGCAGGATCTCATAAAAGCAACACTCACAAAAGGTTAGGGAAAGTTTAGGGAACATTATGGGACAGTTCATGGATAAATGTGAGGATCCGGGATCATTAATTGTAACAGTCTGCGTAGAATATCCTGAGGATGCGCAGTCACTCAGGAAATTGTCAGGATGGCTAACAGAAAAATTGGGACCTGATGAATGGCCTGCAGGGGGTACGTGGAAATTGGAGATTGTAAAGAGAGCTACGGAGTTAGTATGGAAAAAGGGAACGGGGGAAAGAAGGGTAAAAAAAATTATGGCTAAACTAAGAGATGCATGCTTAAAAAAGAAAGATGAAGCTAAACAACAACACGAGCAGAAGGTTTACAACAGTTGGTTACATAATGCTACAAAAAGGGGGCTAAGTGTTACTGAGGATGGGCTTCCTTTGACCCTCCATGAGCTCAAGGTCGCATGTGCAAATTTTGATGAAAATATTAACAAGAACAAACGGTTGGCCAACCAAGTGGTGGAGATGGCATTGTCAGACCTGAGGCTGGGTGCAGGATGGGAAGATAAGGGAATTAGTTCTAGGAATGTGGAATCCCCTCCCCAACCCCCTCCATCGGGTACAATACCCCAGGAGGCACGTAGTGAAAGGTGTTTTACCCCAAGCACAGGTAACAAAGGATATCGGCCTCCACCACAGTGTGAACCCGAACGGCAGTTGCCCTACCCTTGGACAGAGGAGGCTGACGATGACAGTTCAGAGATAGAGCAACCCCCAGGCCACATGTTCCCTATGCGTACTGTTCCTAACCCTCAAGGGGGACGGGTAAGAGTCCCCGGCCAGCCGCGCGCTAACCCTCCTGTCGCTGCGATTCTTTACCCTCCTACCATAGAAATTTTTACGCCATGGAAACCGCAGGAAATTTTGGCACTGACTATGAATCTCCCTGACAAAGATAAGGACCCACAAAAATGGTGTGAATCAGTTGAAAGCATTTGGCAGGCTTACGGGGCAGTGGGAGAAGATATCTGGAGCTTTTTGAGGGTTGTGTTTATTGGCTCTAAGTGGACAAAATTTTTGGAAATATTAAATATGCCCCCTGGTGCCAACAGTTGGACTGCCTTTACAGCACAACACCCGAATCAACAACAACAGGAGCAGGAAATTAAAGAAGCAATGCGGCAGGTCCTCAGAAAACCGGTTGACTTAGCAAAAATCATTGATTTAAAACCAAAAAAGGGGGAGGGTGCTGAGGAATACCTACAGAGATTTAATGAAACTTATGGCACATATTCTGGGGACCCTCTTTTCCCTTTGGGAGCGGGGGCTGTCTCACAACAGTATAATAGTCTCTTGATGAACACTTTGCCTAAACCTACACAAGATAGATGGAAAACTAACAACTTAAATTGGATCAATTCCTCACAGGGTGATACAGCTAGGGCAATTAAAGCATTATGGGGCGAGGGTGACAGTCCTAAGGCCGAAAAACCTATTAAATCTGAATTTGTTGTACGGGAAAGTGATCAAAATACCATGGCCTCCTTGCGGCAACCTCCCACCCCTCCCCAGCAGACACAGCAGCAAGGGCTGTGGAGTTTACCCGGTCCCCAGCTGCAGTCTGACAATAGAGGCTATCAGCTGGAACCGGATTTTTATGTCCCAGGCTGGCAAAACCAAAAGGGCTCAGAAAGCTGAATTAATTGCATTAACTAGGGCATGTGAGCTAGCCTCCGGACTTACAGCTAATATATATACTGACTCTAGATATGCTTTCGGGGTTGCCCATGATTTTGGGACACTATGGGAAAATCGAGGCTTCCTCACCTCGTCTGGGACCCCAATCATACACAGGGAGGAAGTCATTAATTTGTTACAGGCCATTCAAAGTCCTCGCGAATTGGCCATTATTAAATGTTCCGCGCACTCTGCCGGAACGGATCCAGTTTCTATGGGAAACAAACAGGCAGATGAAGTTGCTAAACAGGCTATGGAGCTCCCTGGCTCCTTTATGATGGTTCAGAGGAAATCTATTAGGGCCTCAGTTCCTGACAAGCCGCCTCCCTCCACCGCTGATATTGTTGCTTTACAGGGGGCGCCCCTGACAATGTACTTCATGAATGGACTGATCTGGGATGTTTCAAGGACGTTGACGGTCTTTGGAAAACCCCAGTAGGCCAGGTGTGTATGACTGATGTTTTAGCCGTCTGGGTGGTTGATGTTGTCCATCACTTAACACACTGTGGGGCTAGACAAACTGCAGATATAGTCTGGGAATCTTGGAGGCATCCCAGTGTTCTGCAATTGGCTAGAGCACAAACTAAAAAATGCTTGACATGTATGCAGCATAACCCCGGCAAGGGGGTCCCCTGTGAACAGGTTAGAACCCCGCTGCCTGAAGGCCCCTTCGATACGTTGCAAATGGACTTCATTGAGCTACCCAGAACGGCCAAGTGTAAATATGTTTTAGTTATTGTAGATGTTTTTAGTAAATGGATTGAGGCTTATCCTGCAGCCGATAACAAGGCTGACACTGTTGTTAAGACTTTACTCAAGGAGATTATTCCTAGATTTGGTGTGCCGCGGACACTTAGTTCCGATAACGGCCCTCATTTTGTGGCCCTTGTTAGTCAGGAACTTTGTAAAGTTCTTAATATCAAGCAGCAGTTCCACTGTGCCTACCACCCTCAGAGTGCGGGAGTGGTGGAACGTGCTAATCAGACCTTGAAATCTAAATTGGCCAAACTGTCAGCTGACAATGGTCTCTCGTGGCTCCAAAATTTGCCCATTGCCTTGTTTCAACTCCGGGTGTCCCCGGCAGGAGCCCACCGTCTTTCCCCCGCCGAGATTTTGTATGGGCGGCCCCTCCATACTCCCTTTAGCTCTGACTTCTCTGATTCTCCTGTTGACATACATCAGATGTCAGATGGGATGATCTCCTATGTTTTATCCTTAACTGATGCCTTACGCATGAACCATGCGATGGTTAAAGCTGCCAGGCCTTTGCGGTCGGATTTGCCGTTGCCTCCAAACATCCGACCTGGCACCTTTGTATTGATCAGAAACTTTGCCAGAAAGCACGGCCTGGAACCCCGGTGGGAGGGCCCTTTTCAAGTCCTCCTTACCACCCCTACTGCTGTTAAGGTTGAGGGTCGTAAAACCTGGATCAGCCTACACCATTGCAAGCTTATTGGGGAGGAATGATAATAAGGGGCAGCTACTGCTGTATGTATTTTCTCTTCCCTTGACATAGGTGCCACTAAGGAAGGAAGACTGAAGAAAAGTGAAACGATGAAACCTGCCCTCTTTCTCTTTGGCCTCTGCCTAACAGCAACATGGACATCAATGCAGACCAGTAACACCACCAGCGGTGCACCTCCCACTCTCCAAGGGTCTACAAGCAACTCTAGTGCAGCCACCGCGGAGACGTGGATAAAAACAGGCACCCCCGCGATGACTTCACACTCTACAGATGTTACTACTAAAATGACTAATGGTTTTGTGAGTATGGCACCACGTATTGCTTCTGATGGCCCCAATGGTGCAGTAATAGTCCCGAGGGATCTCGTGAGTACTATGAGTGACACTATGACTATTAGCACCCCCCCCAATGAGTTTATCACTGCCCAGAGTGATAGGTACCCAGTCTAATAATATAAGTGAGTCCAGTCAGACCCTAGCTACCCCTTGCAATCTCATCGGGGATTGGTGGGTATGGAAACAGGAGAATAGCATAACGCTGAATAACACAGGCCCCACAAGAATAGTTCAGGTCAGAGTGAATGCCACGTGTGATCGTCATGGCCCAGGTAACAGTGGGTTTAACCAGACAATTTGTCCCTTGGTCGGCTTTCCTGACTACTCTAAGGCCACTTCTAATTATAGCAGCATAGTCATCCAAAATCTTGCATGGTCACAGGATTGCGTAGAGCATTTGCAAAACCTAACAGGACTTAGACAGTGGTACCCTGAATATAATATTACAACTCTGGATGCCAGGAAAGAATGTCCCCGTAATATAACAATTCATAATACTGGCATCTGCCAGGAAGTAATGTATGTATGCCTACGAGGAAATGGCACCAAATCCGAGGATACCTATACGTACTTAAATGATACACGCACGTGCTGCCATGCCTTTGCGAATAATACTGCAGCGGACCCCAGAGACTATTTGTTCAACTTTCCCGGTTGCTTCATGATCTTAATTCAAATTACAAACCTCATGCTCGAGGCCGGAGAGATCTGTTCCACCAACAGACATTTTGGAGCAGATTCTTTGGCGCCCTTCTGCCCAATTATGGGGTCATGCAAGCCCTGGACCAGATTCGTGATCTCAGTCACGAGCTTGAGGAAATGGCTAAGGCCATTGCTAATGCCCTGGGTCATTTGGAACACGAGCAGACTGCCCTACGAATGATGACCTTACAGAAAAGGATGGCTTTAGACTATCTCTTAGCAAGCCAAGGGGGAGCATGTGCAGTTATTGGCCCTGAGTGTTGTACCTATATTGAGGATGAGAGCTCGGCTGTATATAATGACACTGCACTAATTAACGATGTTGCCACTAAGGCATATGATCTGGACCACACAGACTCAAAGGAGGCCTGTGCCTGGTGGAACCTACTGTGTCAGCTGTTGGGATGGCTAAAGTCTATTGGGCTGGACATTCTCTCCATTCTGGCCATCATTCTTGGCATTTGTATTAGTATCCGAATCGCTTGGGCCCTTATTAAGAGAAGTTGTCAGACTTGTCCCGCACGACGCCGATGTAAAAAGGAGACAAGCCCGATATGGACACAGAAGGAAGGATTGACACCTACACTTTTGACTGATGACAATTCAGATGTAGAAACAGGAAAAGAGTTTGCTCGACTTCAACGTATTACTATCTGAGGGTTATCATAAAATGATAAAAAGGGAGGAATGATAAGTTGGAAATAGATATAGTGACCATATAGAAAATGGAGCTCAGAAATGTTAACTAAAATGGCCCCGGCATATTGGCTGTATTTCCCGGCATCCTAAGCGACAGGCTAAGCGAAACTAATTGCTAACATAGCAATTTGTAAGAAGCCAGCCTAGCGGTAAACAATCCTCTCCACAGGTCCGAGGATGAGATAGTACATAGCACTAGGTCAAAGGGCAACCATCAGAGGAATACTGGAGCCTCATTGTTTTAGAGCTGTACTAATGAATACATGTGTAGTTTAGAGCAATTTTTGATATCTGAATGTTACCTTGAAAAGCAGAGTAAGAATAATGAGGGCTATGTTAAGAGCTTAACCAGATGGCTGTTGGTATCTGTGTGTGTGTTAGATTTAGAGCACTTTTTTTTGTGTAAGCTTCCAATAAAGTATGCTTTGTTTAATTTTACACTGTGCGATAGCTTAATGATACGGGACTCTGTATTGCGTACGAAGTTATGTATAAATGTAACAACTTTCCCTATCAACGGTGAGAGAATCCACTCTTTAGTACCCGGCATGGTCTAAGGTGGCTTTTCTCCCAAGCCTTGTTTGTATATTCGTATACTGACAGTCTTGAATAAAAACAGTGCTGTTGAAATGTGTTAATCAAGTGGTGGTTCTCTGTTCTTGGACAGGCGTTCACAAGAAGCCCAGAAGCTCAAAGCTGAGCTTCCACATAGCAACAGTCTGACATTGAGCTAATGCTCCAAATCATATCATGCAGCCAATGTTCCAGCTTCCTCCATTACCATTCCTGGATGTGGTTAGAACCATCAGAGATTACACTCATCAGTAGTATACAGTCAACTGGATAGCATCGTGAGATAGTCTACGTTAATTCTAAAGCCCATGAAGTCTCATGGTATCAGATCAAAGATGGTCAAGGAACCTTCATACCTACTTCCTTTCTCTGTTGATGAATTAGTTTTCTGCATGTTGTACACTCTTTGGAAGAAACAGTGAGGGTACCAAAAGGCCTAAAACATACAATCTGTGGGAGATTTCAACTTATGATTAGGAGTGCCTTTCTAGTGCAACTACTGACTCTTTTAAAAAATGCCTTCATGGGATATGGGTACTGCTAGCAAAACTAGCAGTATTGCCTATCTTCAACAGTTTAATTGGTGACAGCAGTTAAGAGTCAACCACATTGCCATGGCTCCAGAGACACACTAGGTTTAAGAATGGCAGATTTCCTTCCCTAAAGGACGTTAGGGAACTAGATACATCATATGTTGTAAAATTCATGTTTTTTTTCCCAAATTTTCTGTATTTTTAATTGTCAACTGAGATGAGAAAATACTATTTTAATACCTGAACTAATTGTAAACAACATTCTGCTGCTCGTTCAACTAGTGTTTAAGGTGCAATTATAAGTGGAGTTTTGGTTGGCAAACGTATCTGACTGGTCTGTGCTCTACTGACAAAGGCCTTCAGTGGATTCGTTGTCTGAATAGCTTGGGGTTATGAACAAGATACAAAGAAGTCATCAGATATCCACAGCTCAGGAACTTTCTCTGTTCTCTGCAGTAAAACCCTGAAAAAGAATGAGTTGCTTTCAGAGGTGGCTGTAAGCTGTGATTTTGAATTGATAAATCAGAGATATTTTAAAAGTGAACCAGCCACCCTGTGCCTCTTGAAAGCCAATGGAAGTATTTTGGAGAAGGGCAACCAAGAAGCAGCATTTTGACCAGTACATGAATCACAAGAATCATCTCAGGAATTACTGAACTGCCTGTCCAGACTTTTCCTCCATCCATAACACCCAGGTATTTTCTCCTCTGTAGATGCACACATAAGGGGGATTTTACAAGATTAGAGTTTTAATTAGTAGAATTATATGCCAATGATTCACTAGGTTAGTACTTTGTTAACCTGGGTCTAAAAGAAAGGTAAACTGGAGAATTCTGTCTTATCTTTTTAAATACTTTATTGTTGTGATGACTCCAGGAATAACAAGGCTTGATTTCTAGCAGGTTTCCCCAGTGAAACATGACAATGTAAAGTGAGAAGAGGCCGATTTTGTTGGGAGACGATACAGGGTTAGAAGCTTAGCTCACCTCATGAAATCGTTTTTCTTCTTCCGTACTTACACCACCGTTCTTTTTGAGTGACTTTTCCTTTCCCATTTGGTACCTACACTTTAGTCTACTGACCTGTAAGTGGTTGGCTCATATCAGGCAACTAATTTACAAATATAAGTACAGATATTTAGTCTGTATTCTGTTGTCAGAAAATTACTGTCACTAGTTACTTAGAATGGAGGGACTATGCTCACTAAATATATTCAGCTGATCAGGCAAAATCAGTCTGACTTTGTAAAAGATTTTCAAAAAGTTGACTAAAGTGGTGACACAAAGTTCCTGTGGATGTTATTCATATAAAGGTCCAGAAGGCAATCTATTATTCCTTATAAGATACTATTAGCTATAATTAAGACTTATGGAATTGAAAGAAAATCATTATCTCTTGCCGATCCAAACCAAATCAGACTAGGAATAATGGGCAGGTACACAAATCAGCAGGTGCATTACAACCATGTTGGGGCTTGAACTATTCATTGATTTATTAATGACTTAGAAAATGGGATAGAAAATCACATATCTGCTCATGTTGATGACATAAAGATATGTGGATTAAAGCATAGAAATCACAAGGAGATATTGACAGAATTAGGGAATGAGTAAAACTGTGGCAAATTGATTTGGATCCTTTGGATCTGTGCTATCTTTTGACCAATTAAACCTCTGCTATATTTACTTAACTCTGAATCAATTAGGATACCAAGGTTGTGCAAACATCCTCTTTTTATATTTGCGTCTTCAAAAACTGTGGACTGAAGTGAGAAAAAAGAACTTGTTAAAAACAGGGATTGAGCAGGATGGTTGCACAGCTTCACAGAAAGGAATTTGGAACCTACTGTAAGCTCTTTATGAGATGTGTATGATGATCAGGAGCCAAGGACTTATTTACCAGTGAGGTTGATTGATTCCCAGCTAACTGAGCAGGTTGGAACTGGAAACAAGTTAGAGAGAGACACAGACAGAAAGACAGAGAATGGTGTCCAGTTGTTCTCTCCAGCAAAAGCTGACTGTTCTTTGCAACAAAGAGACTCAATCTAAACTGGAAGGAAACTGTAGCAGCCACTCTGAGCTGTGACTTTTGAATTCAAAACTCAGACACTAATGACAGTGGCATGGTGGCTTAGTGGTTAGCACTACTGCCTCACAATGGCAGGGACCTGGATTCAATTCCAGCCTCAAGGAACCATGTATGGAGTTTGCACATTCTCCTTGTATCTGCTTGGGTTTTCTCTGGGTACTCTGGTTTTCTCCCATAATCCAAAGATGTGCAGGTTAGGTGAACTGGCCATGCTAAATTGCCCAGAGTGTTCAGGGATTGTAGGTCAGGTACATTAGTCAGTGTAGAATAATAGAGTAGAGGAAATGGGTCTGGGTGGTTTACTCTTCGAGGGTCAGTGTGGACGTTTTGGGCTGAATGGCCTCTCTCCACACTGTAGAGATTCTATGATATCAATAGCATTTGCAAAGTCAATCAGTCACTCAGTATTTCTTATAAACAAATGGAAGCTCACAGAGAAAGACTTGGTCATCTGAAGAAGGATCATCCAACATTAGAAATGGGAAGCAAAAATCACAGAACTGGCTTTCTAGTTTTTATACCACCAGCAATAATCTATTTTCATGATTTGTTTGTGTGCATGTGTAAGGGGAATTTATTAGGGGCTTAGAGTTGTAGCTAGTCCACTGCTTTTCGTCATTTATATAAATGATTTGGATGTGAACACAGGTGGTAAAGTTAGTAAGATTGCAGGTGACACCAAAATTGTTGGCGTAGTGGACAGCGAAGAAGGTTATCTTGGAGTACAATGGGACCTCGATTAGATGGGCCAATGAGTGGCAGATGGAGTTTGAGGTGCTGCATTTTGAAAAGGCAAATCGGGGCAGGACTTATACACTTAAAGGTAAGGGCCTAGGGAGTGTTGCTGATCAAAGAGACCTTGGAGCAGATTTATAGTTCCTTGAAAGTGGAGTCGCAGGTAGTTAGGACAGTGAAGAAGGCATTTGGTATGCTTTCCTTTATTGAGTATAGGAGTTGAGAGGTCATGTTCTCGGCTCTACAGAACATTGGTTAGGCTATTTTAGAATATTGCATGCAATTCTGGTCTCCTTTCTATCGGAAGGATGTTGTGAAACTTGAAAGAGTTCAGAAATAATTTACAAGGGTGTTGCCAGGGTTGGAGGATTTGAGCTTTAAGGAGAGGCTAAATAGGCAGGGGCTATTCGTCCAGCGTCGGAGGCTGAGGGGTGACCTTATAGAGGTTTATAATATCATGAAGAGATTGGATAGGATAAATAGACTAAGTCTTTTCCCTGGATTGGGGGAAGCCAGAACTAGGTTTCGGGTGAGAGGGGTAAGATTTAAAATGGACCTAAGGGGAAACTTTTTCACGCAGAGGGTTGTGTATGTATGGAATGAGCTGCTGCCAGAGGAATTGGTGGAGACTGAAAGAATTACAACAGTTAAGAGGCATCGGGATGGGTACATGAATAGGAAGGATTTAGAGGGATATGGGCCAAGTGCTGGAAAATGGGACAAGATTAATTTAGGATATCTGGTCAGCATGGATGAGTTGTACCAAAGGGTCTGTTTCTGTGCTGCATATCCCTAGTAGTATTTTATGTCAATGGTTTAACCATTTTTTACCACTAGATATAGTCTAAATATTTAGAAAAGGTTAAAACTCACACAACACCAGGCTATAGTCCAACAAGTTTATTTGGAAGCACTAGCTATCGAGGCGCTGCCTCTTTATCAGGTGACAACCACCTGATGAAGAGCCAGCACCTCAAAGCTAGTGCTTCCAAATAAGCCTGTTGGACTATAACCTGGTGTTGTGTGATTTTTAACTTAGTCTACCCCAGTCCAACACAGCATGTCTAAATCATATTTAGAATACATAATAATTCTTGTTTGGAACAGAATCCTAGTCTCATACTTTCTGTCAATCCTGGTCTGAAAGTCAGGTAAACTGGAGTATTATGTTTACTTTTGAAAACAACTGTAACATTTGACATGACTCCTGGAGTAGAGGGCATGATTTATGGCATTTGACTTACAGTTGAAAACAGTTTAGTTTAGCGTAAAGGTAGGGCAGAGGGTGGAATTAGTGGCACAGGGAACAGAGCTTGAGGTTGAGAGGCCCATAACAACAGCTTTAGGTTTCCCAATATTTAAACAAAGATAGCCTGTTTGATTGTACAGAAATTACGTATTGCTTAAATTAAGACACATTTTGTTGAAACTTTGCTAGTTCACTCAACAGGACAGTTTGCAAGAATACCATTTCAAGGAGAAAACTAACATTTATAGAGAGCAGTGTGCTGCTTTGTTGCAATCAGTAGAGGTGTTGCCATGAAGAATGCACCAGTTAATAATATTGACAGTTAACTGTCAGACATTGTTTAAATTATAAACCAATTATTATTCAAATTATAAATTATAAAATAACTGATTGGTCAGAGAATTGCCTGAACAAGTGAATAGTTGACATCTATTTTGTTGAGTTGGTTACAGGCACTTTTGTATGGGCAGCACAGTGGTTCAGTGGTTAGTGCTGTTACTTCACAGTCCTAGGGATATGGGTTCAATTCCAGCCTTGGGTGACTGTCTGTGTGGAGGTTTCACATTCTCTCTGTGTCTGCGTGGATTTCCTCACACAGTCCAAAGGTGTGCAGGTCAGGTGAATTGGTCATGCTAAATTGTCCATAGAGTTAGGTGCATCTATCAGAGGGAAATGGGTCTGGATGGGTTACTCTTCAGAGGGTCAGTGTGGACTTGTTGGGCCCAAGGGCCTATTTCCACACTGTAGGTAATCTAATCTAATATTGTTAAAAATAGCTTACAGTCCTCACAAGCCATAGTACAATTCTAAGTTGGTTGACAGCATAATGTTTCACACGCAGAGCTATCCAGCAAATATTGCAGTTTTGCAAACTTAGGGTGGTTGGATGCAGGCAGAATTTTGCTTGTTTTAAACAACCAAAGCAATACACTGTTTGACACACTCTGCCAGTCTTTAAGAAGTATGGCATGCGAATTTGGCATCAGGCCACATTACTAATTTGTGCAATAGGCAAAATATTATTTTGGTTTGATGGTAGCCTCTTGTTACTGGTGAATACAACGTATGTTGCTCCTGCATAGTAATTACACAAAATATATTACTTCATCTGTTTGTCAAATGTTTAACATTCCTCCAGCATAATCTGAGACATGGTGGGTAGTTTTCAGACTTAACAGTTAATGCTTTAGGGTTTTTTAATGAATTTTCATAAAATAGGGCAAAAGAAAATTTGCTCAATATAATTACTAACCCACAGGGTGACTTTGATACGGCTCATTTTAACACCAAATTTGTATAGTGAACAACTGACTTGTGCCCTATTTACATGATTGCATCCAAGGCCAATGTTACAGCATATGGAAATGTAGGAATCCCAATGTGTATACTGACCAGCAAAAGTAGGTGTACTGTAAATCATTGTAGAGAACTTGATGGCCTATATCTACAACAGGACATCAAGAAAAGGGAGAAAGTGAGGACTGCAGATGCTGGAAATCAGAGCTTAAAAATGTGTTGCTGGAAAAGTGCAGCAGGTCAGGCAGCATCAAAGGAACAGGAAAATCGACGTTTCGGGCAACCAGTACCCTTCCACTGACACCCTCCTTCGACTGACTGAACTGGTCCTCACTCTGAACAACTTCTCTTTCCAATCCTCCCACTTCCTCCAAACCAAAGGAGTAGCCATGGGCACCCGCACGGGCCCCAGCTATGCCTGCCTCTTCAGTGGATATGTGGAACAGTCCATCTTCCGCAGCTGCACTAGCACCACCCCCCACCAATTCCTCCGCTACATCGATGACTGTATCGGCGCTACCTCGTGCTCCCATGAGGAGGTTGAACAGTTCATCTACTTTACTAACACCTTCCACCCCGACCTCAAATTTACCTGGACCATCTCAGACTCCTCCCTCCCCTTCCTAGACCTCTCCATTTCTATCTCGGACTACCAACTCAACACGGACATTTACTATAAACCGACTGACTCCCACAGCTACCTAGATTACACCTCCTCCCACCCTGCCCCCTGTAAAAACTCCATCCCATATTCCCAATTCCTTCACCTTCGCCGCATCTGCTCCCAGGCCGACCAATTCCAATACCGAACAACCCAATTCCAATGGCTTCCTTCTTCAAAGACCGCAATTTCCCCTCAGACGTGGTTGACGATGGTCTCCACTACATCCCCTCCACCTCCCGCTCCTCCGCCCTTGAACTCCACCCCTCCAATTGCCACCAGGACAGAAGCCCACTGTTCCTCACCTACCACCCCACCAACCTCCAGATACATCATCTCATCCTTCATCATTTCTGCCACCTCCAAACAGACCCCACCACCAAGGATATATTTCCCTCTCCACCCCTATCAGCATTACGGAAAGACCACTCCCTCCGCGACTCCCTCGTCAGATCCATACCCCCCCACCAATCCAACCTCCACTCCCGGCACCTTCCTCTGCAACTGCAAGAAATGCAAAACTTGAGCCCACATCTCTCCCCTCACTTCCTTTCAAGGCCCCAAGGGATCCCTCCATATCCATCAGAAATTCACCTGCACCTCCACACACATTATTTACTGCATCCGCTGCACCCGATGTAGACTCCTATCCATTAGGGAGACAGGCCGCCTACTTGCGGAACGTTTCAGAGAACACCTCTGGGACACCCGCACCAACCAACCCAACTGCCCCTTGGCTGAACACTTTAACTCCCCCTCCCACTCCGCCAAGGACATGCAGGTCCTTGGCCTCCTCCATTGCCAGACCATGGCAACATGATGCCTGGAGGAAGAGCGCCTCATCTTCCGCCTAGGAACCCTCCAACCATAAAGGATGAATGCAGATTTCTCCAGCTTTCTCATTTCCCCTCCCCCCACCTTTTCTCAGTCCCAACCCTCAGACTCAGCACCACCTTCTTGACCTGCAATCTTCTTCCTGACCTCTCCGCCCCCACCCCCTCTCCGGCCTATCACCCTCACCTTAATCTCCTTCCACCTATCGTATTCCCAACGCCCCTCCCCCAAGTCCCTTCTCCCTATCTGTTATCTTAGCCTGCTTGGCACACCCTCCTCATTCATCAAGAAAAGGGAACTTATTTGACATGAGCAAAGGATGTAGCATAAGGAAATTCTAACATGCAGCTACACATGTAGCAAATGTATCATCTATCTATTGGAAATGTGCAAATGGTAAGAGCTCTGGTGGCATTCCATCAAAGGTGGAATCCAACAAAGATACTTGTGAGACCTGGGCCTGATGGTAATCTCATAGCAACACCATTTGTCTGGTTATACAGTGTCTTTTAAATGGAACGCATATATGAGTTGATAAGTTCATAAATTCAATGAATACTGATTCACACAATGGTGACAGTCTAAATAACCATGATACAATGCTGCAGTGAAGTCCCTCTGACAACTTGAATGATTCATTGGTGAATTATGCAAGCAATGCTGCACAAGCAGATGAATACTGCATAACTATTGATATGCAAATCCTCGACAGTCTTTGCAATTGTAAAGGAACTTTTCATTGTGTAACTGGTATATTTGCTCAAAACTGGTTGAAGCAATTCACCCAACCATTTGGACAGCTAATGTTGCTCAGAACTGATGAAAGTTAGGATAGGGCAGAAAGGACATCACTTTTGTGTATTTTGGGCAGTCTACAAGTAGGCGGAAACAGCCGCGAAGCTCCTTCTTCTTACATTATAGTTTAGCAAATACTTTTTTCAGAAAATGATTTTTTTTTGTTTTGCTCTGTTTCTCTTCTTCAAGTTTTGATTTGGAAATTTTTAGCACATTTGTTTTTAGATAGAGATAATACCCTTTTTACAATGAGATCACATTGTTAATCATTTAGCTTGCTCTCAAGTAGCACTATCCGGTCACGCTGAGGGGCAGGTCCACAGAATACAAATTTGGATCGGTCATTAAGAATGGCATGAACTTTGTTGGTAAATATTATTTCCAAACCCATTGTCAGGTTTACAAACATGCATGTCTAGATTAGGCCTTGTAACACTGTCAGGCACTGACATTGCATGTGAAAATCAGACAAATCGTTCGGAATTCGGCAACACGTATGCGCTGGATCAAGTAGGCATGCCTTCAAGGATTAATCGTCTGCAGGCGAAAGCGATCTGTGGCTCCATATATATCTCTTTCTGTTTGATGTCGCATGAAGGCACACCAAAATAGAAATCATGCATAAGGACAAACTCCTCACTTTCAGACAGTACACGGTCAGAGAGATTTACTATGCGTTCTGGTACTGTTAAATACGTTGCCAAACTTAAGTGAGTTAACAGTATAGGTGGGTTTAAATGGAGACTGTTTACAGTGCGGTCATCTATTGAAGAAATATAGTGGCATAAATTTTAAAGCGAATTTCAGATCATCAGAGGCTAGGCTCCGGTCTAGTGAACTGAAAGTAGACAAAATTACTTTAAGTCGATATCTTTTTTACAACCTCCCAATCCCAAGATGCTACACCAGAGTTGTGTATGAGATTGTCACCACTATTAGTTAAGATCCTGGTGCATACCACTTACACCAAGTAATTAAAATGATTAACATTGACTGGCACTGCAAATGAAACAGCCCAGCGTCCAGGATTCTCTGAACCCGAGGCCTTGGCCCCCAGCCCTGGCACCTGACTCCCGGCCGTCACCTCCTCGCTCACCTCTGGCATTACATTCCGTCTGTGCGCCCCTCTCCTGACTCTGGCACGCCGGCTCTTGAAGGTGACTCATGATTCCAATGTAACTGTCACCGGGAGGGTCGGACAGCTCAAGATGCGGAAAAGAGTCAAAAACCAGCCAACGCCGGAACCTTCCAGCCTAGCAACCGTCAGCGTCAGCACGTAACAAACGTCATGTCACTCCTGTTCACGCCGAATGCGACGATCAGAACTCAGGGCAGAAACAGACAGGCCGGGGGCGCGTGCACCGAGTGGGGGAGGGGAAGAGAAGGACGGACAGGATTGGAGCAAAGCTGGAGGGCAAAGGACGTGGAACAGAGAGGGCGGGGCAGAGGGGTGGAGAGGAGGAGGGAAAGGGAGGCGGGGCAGAGGAGGCGGAGCGAAAGGGAGGAGAGGAGGCAGGGCAGAGGGGGTGGAGCAGAGGGGAGGAGAGGAGGTGGGGCAGAGGGGAGGAGAGGAGGTGGAGCAGAGGAGGCGGAGCAAAAGGGAGGAGAGGAGGTGGGGCAGAGGAGGCGGAGCAAAAGGGAGGAGAGGAGGTGCGGCAGAGGAGGCGGAGCAAAAGGGAGGAGAGGAGGTGCGGCAGAGGAGGCGGAGCAAAGGGGAGGAGAGGAGGTGGGGCAGAGGAGGCGGAGCAAAAGGGAGGAGAGGCGGCAAGGCAGAGGGGGTGGAGCAGAGGAGGTGGGGCAGAGGAGGCGGAGCAAAAGGGAGGAGAGGAGGTGGGGCAGAGGAGGCGGAGCAAAAGGGAGGAGAGGCGGCAAGGCAGAGGGGGTGGAGCAGAGGAGGTGGGGCAGAGGAGGCGGAGCAAAAGGGAGGAGAGGAGGTGCGGCAGAGGAGGCGGAGCAAAAGGGAGGAGAGGAGGTGCGGCAGAGGAGGCGGAGCAAAAGGGAGGAGAGGAGGCGGAGCAAAGGGGAGGAGAGGAGGTGGGGCAGAGGAGGCGGAGCAAAGGGGAGGAGAGGAGGTGGGGCAGAGGAGGCGGAGCAAAGGGGAGGAGAGGAGGCGGAGCAAAGGGGAGGAGAGGAGGTGGGGCAGAGGAGGCGGAGCAAAGGGGAGGAGAGGCGGCAAGGCAGAGGGGGTGGAGCAGAGGAGGTGGGGCAGAGGAGGCGGAGCAAAGGGGAGGAGAGGAGGTGGGGCAGAGGAGGCGGAGCAAAGGGGAGGAGAGGAGGTGGGGCAGAGGAGGCGGAGCAAAGGGGAGGAGAGGCGGCAAGGCAGAGGGGGTGGAGCAGAGGAGGTGGGGCAGAGGAGGCGGAGCAAAGGGGAGGAGAGGAGGTGGGGCAGAGCGGGAGAGAGAAGTTCGGGAAAGGGGAAGTGGGGTTGAGAGGAAGGTCAAAGGATGCAGAGAAGGTGGCTGTGAAAAGACGCGGTATTGCAACAGAGGGGTGGGGCAAAGGCGGAGGCAGGACAGGTGGGGGGGGAGTTTGGGCTCAGGGTGAAGGGTCAGAGGGAGGTTTAAGGGGCGGAAATGGGGGAGACGGGCAGGGTAAAAGGGTGCAGAGCTGACGAGGAAGTGTAAGGGAGAGGCGGTGCAGGGCATAGGGTGCTGACCTCAACGGTTCGGGATACGAGAGGAGGGAGAATTTCAACTAGACATCCAAGATGAATAGACATTTGTAGGTTGTTCTTAAATAAATTGTGACTAGGTCTTGATAGTTTGCCCATCTAGCTTTCAGGAGTTCTACCTAAAATCGTTTTTTGCCGTTAGCATGCATCCTGTTTTCGTATGGAAAACGTCAAACCAGATAAGATGAAATTTTTTTGCACCTTGTGTGAGATTCGGAAATAAACTTCTAATACTTCTAAAAATTGGTGGTCTTCCCAATGCGCCTGCTGCCTTACCTGGTCAGGTAGTAAAATTCAGGATTTTGAAAGGTGCTGACAAAGACGCTTTGGTTATGTTACTGAAGGGCTTTTGCCCGAAACATCGATTTTACTGCTCCTCGGATGCTGCCTGAACTGCTGTGCTCTTCCAGCACCACTAATCCAGAATATGTTACTGTAGTGCATTGTTGTAATTATTTTAAGTGCAAACACCCAAGTCTCCTTATTATTTTCACCTTTAGTTAAGTCAATACAAAGTAGAAGAAAGTGACGCCGTGCGCGCTCACAATTCAGTGGTAGGACTTTTGATCACATCTTTCAAAATGTAATTTGCATTTTTAAAAATCCTACAACACCAGGTTATAGTCCAACAGGTTTAACTGGTCACACTTGCTTTCGGAGCGCTGCTCCTTCTTCTGGTGGTTGTGACATGTGCGACGGAGAAAATATCCACCCCGTGAGAACGACACTCGGGTGGCAATGATTTCGAATTTCGCGCTCGCTGACTTGGGCGGCACAGGGCCACCGTACAGTGGTGAGAAGCCGGAGCGGTTGGCCGGCACCTGACAACGATGAGCGGCGCGAGGCAGGCGGAGGGAGGCGGTGGCGGTGACTCGGTAAGGGTCAGGCGGAGGGAGGCGGTGGCGGTGACTCGGTAAGGGTCAGGCGGAGGGAGGCGATGGCGGTGACTCGGTAAGGGTCAGGCGGAGGGAGGCGGTGGCGGTGACTCGGTAAGGGTCAGGCGGAGGGAGGCGGTGGCGGTGACTCGGTAAGGGTCAGGCGGAGGGAGGCGGTGGCGGTGACTCGGTAAGGGTCAGGCAGAGGCTCGCGAGTTCACAGCCGGTCGGCCAGGAGGAGTGCGGGGCCCTGTAATAGCCCAGCCGCCGCGGTTCACTCTGTGGTGGCGTTGCCGGCGTGACTGAACTGACCGTTAAACTCTGGAACTCATGGGATGAACAACCGCTTCCGGGAATCCTTTAGAAACAGAGAAAACACGAGCTAGCACCTGTTCAGTATGATCATGGCTGAATATCCAGCACAGTGTCCTGTTCTGCTTTCCCCCTGACACCTTTGTGACCCCTTTACCTTCAGATAGCAGGACAAATAGATAAAGTGATTTAAGAAGGCAGCTGGGATACCAGCCTCTATTAGTCACGACATAGACCTTCAGAGAAGTTATGCCCAGAACTGTATACAACGTTGGTTAGGCCACAAGAGCTTTGTATGTCTGTTCTGGATTTCAAATTATAGGACAGATGTGATTGCACCGAAGCGGATGCAGGGGAGATTTAGCAGGTTATTGCCTGGGGTTGGAGAGTTCTGGTTATGAAGAAAGATTGAATAGTCTGTTGTTGTTTCCCTCGGAGTGGAAGAGACTGGTGGGGTGGGGGGTAAGTGACTGCGATGTATAAAATAACGAGGAGCATAGACACGGTAGACGGGAAGAAACCTTTTCTTCTTGGTGAAGGTATTCTGACAAGTGGCGTAGATTTAAGTTATGGGGCGGGAGATTTAGAGGGGATGTGAGAAAATTTTTTTATAGCCAAGCGGCTGTTGCAGATCTGAAACTCTGTGTGTAGGGGTAGTAGATGCCGTGCAAAAGCAAACCAGGCCATAAGCCACATGCTGGAAAATGGGATTAGAAGAGTTAGATGTTTGTTTTTAACCGGTGTAGACTCAGTGGGCAAAGGGCCTTTCTTAGTGCTGCTGATCTCCAAGACTCAGGAGATCTGGCAGCATCTGTGGTAAGACAATCAAAGTTAATGTTTCGAGGCTGATTTGACTCTTCAAAACTGAAAAACTACTTCAGTCAAAGAGTCATATCTCTATTCCTGAGATGCTGCCTAACCTGCTGTGCTTTGACCAGCAACACATTTGCAGCTCCAAACATTAACTGTCTGTCTGTGTCTTTTTCTCTTTCTCCACAGTTAGTGCTAGACCTCCTGAATTTCTCCATTCTGTGTTAATATTAAAAACGTTCTCCAGATTTAACCACATCCCTAGCCAAGCTAGAACAGTATAGTTATTATTTGGCAATATGGAAAATCACCAAGGTATATCCTATGCATAAAGAGCAGGACAAATCTTAAAATCACTCGATCATCAACAAAGAATGGACCATTGGAATGCTATTCAGTGGCACTTGTTCAGCAATAACCTGCTCACTAATGTTCATGTTAATTTCTGCCAGGATCATTCTGCTCCTGACCTCAATGAAACTTGACTCAAACATATACATAAAAGCTGAGTTTTACATCAAGTGAAAGTGATTGCCCTTGGTATGAAAGGCACCTAAGCAAAACTGCAATCAGTGAGAATTAGGAGGAAAATTCCCTATTCATTGGAGTCATCCCTTGTACACAAGATTGTTAGTGGAGTTCACTGTCTCAATCCATGACATCACTTTAAGTATTCTTCTGGATGGAGACTGCACACATTTGTAGCAGATGAGACCTGAACCTAATCGGGCCTTCTAATCCAAATGTAGTACCACAGCTCTCAGATGCTCTGGATAGATATCTTTAATCATGTTTCAGACATGTTGCAGTGGGTACCTGAGACAGGTGTGACTTGAACCTGGGTCTCTTGGCTCAAAGCTTTGGAAACTGTGGCATGGAGCTCCAGTTCCTCTGAGTATATTTTTTTCTCTTCCACCAGGAAAACATCCATGTGGTCAATTGTATATTTACAAACAAAGCCTGTTGAGGGCAATGCTAGCATCAAAAAAAAAGTGAGGAGGGGATAATTTATAATCAATTTGTGCAGAATTGGCACCCGTTACCGTCATTCACTCCCTTCACCACACAGTGGCAGCAGTGTGTATCACTTGCAAGGTGCATGTAACGACTCAGCAAGGCACTTTTGATAGCACTTTGCAAATTGTGACCAGTTTCACCTTGAAGTTCAAGGGCAGCAGATACATGAGAACATTGCTACATACAAGCACCCCTCCAAGCCTGACACTTGGATCTATATAATCATTCCTTTACTATTACTGGATCAAAATCATGGACTTCTCTCTTTACTGGATGTCCATACATATGACTGCTGTGGTTCAGCAATTTGGCTCACTAACGCCTTCTCCAGGACAACGAGGAATGGACAGTAAATGTTGACCATACCAACAATGTCCACATTGCTTACAACACTTTTTTTTGTAAAAGCTATGAGATAGAACTCTGGATTGTGATTATGGTTATTGGTTAGATATGAGTTGGTAGTTGAAACTATGGCATTGGGATTGGTGGTTAAGATTCAGGGGAAGAACCATTGTTGACTTCACCATTGTCAGTAGGTTTTCATGTGTATGTACTCGCTAGTACCTTTTGGCTTATTTTGGCATTCTGGAACAGCCACTGTTTCTAGTGTTACTATCCACAAACATTTCCATGTGAAATGAACCAAAACTAGTCTTAACTCCAGAAGGGGAAAGTGAGGACTATAGATATTGGAGATTAGAGTCAAGAGTGTGATGCTGGAAAAGCAAAGCAGGTCAGGCAGCATCCAAGGATCTGGAGAATCGACGTTTCGGATATAACCCCTTCTTCAGGAATGAGGAAGGTGTGCCAAGCAGGCTAAGACAAAAGGTAGGGGGGAGGGGCGTTGGTATTGCGATAGGTGGAAGGAGGTTAAGGTGAGGGCGATAGGCCGGAGAGGGGGTGGGGGTGGAGATGTCGGGGAAAAGATTGCAGGTCAGGAAAGCGGTGCTGAGTCTGAGGGTTTAGACTGAGATAAGGTGGGGAGGGGAAATGAGGAAGCTGGAGAAATCTGCATTCATCCCTTGTGGTTGGAGGGTTCCTAGACAATAGACAATAGGTGCAGGAGTAGGCCATTCTGCCCTTTGAGCCTGCACCACTATTCAATATGATCATGGCTAATCATCCTTAATCAGTTTCCTGTTCCTGCCTTATCTCCATAACCCTTGATTCCACTATTCTTGAGAGCTCTATCCAACTCTTTCTTAAATGAATCCAGAGACTGGGCCTCCACTGACCTCTGGGGCAGAGCATTCCACACAGCCACCACTCTCTGGGTGAAGAAGTTTCTCCTCATGTCTGTGCTAAATGGTCCACCCGTATTTTTAAGCTGTGTCCTCTGGTTCGGCACTCACCCATCAACATGTTTCCTGCCTCCAGAGTGTCCAATCCTTTAATAATCTTATATGTCTCAATCAGATCCCCTCTCAGTTCCCTAAACTCAAGAGTATACAAGCCCAGTCGCTCCAGTCTTTCAGCGTAAGGTAGTCCCACCATTCCAGGAATTGACCTCATGAACCTACACTGCACCCCCTCAATAGCCAGAATGTCTTTCCTCCAATTTGGAGACCAGAGCTGCACACAATATTTCAGGTGTGGTCTCACCAGGGCCCTGTACAGCTGCAGAAGAACCTCTTTGCTTCTATACTCAATCCATCTTGTTATGAAGGCCAGCATGCCATTAGCCGTCTTCACTACCTGCTGTACCTGCATGCTTACCTTCATTGACTGGTGTACAATAACAACCAGATCTCTTTGTACTGCCCCTTTACCTAAATTGATTCCATTTAGTTAGTAATCTGCCTTCCTGTTCTTGCCATCAAAGTGGATAACCATACATTTATCCACATTAAACTGCATCTGCCATGCATCTGACCACTCCCCTAACCTGTCCAGGTCACCCTGTAATCTCCTAAGATCCTCCTCACATTTCACCCTGCCACCCAGCTTAGTATCAGCAGCAAATTTGCTAATGTTATTACTAATACCATCTTCTATATCATTTATATATATTGTAAAAAGCTGCGGTCCCAGCACTGATCCCTGCGGTACCCCACTGGTCACTGCCTGCCATTCCAAAATGGAACCGTTTATCACTTCTCTTTGTTTCCTGTCAGCCAACCAGTTTTCAATCCAAGTTAGTATTTTGCCCCCAATATCATGCACCCTAATTTTGCTCACAAACCTCCTGTGTGGGACTTTATCAAAAGCTTTCTGAAAGTCCAGGTACACTACACCTACTGGATGTCCCTTGTCCATCTTCAGAATTACATCCTCAAAATATTCCAGAAGATTAGTCAAGCAAGATTTTCCCTTCATAAATCCATGCTGACTCTGACCTATCCTGTTACTACGATCCAGATGTGTCGTAATTTCATCCTTTATAATAGACTCAGCATCTTTCCCACCACTGAGGTCAGACTAACTGGTCTATAATTTCCTGCTTTTTCTCTCCCACCTTTCTTAAAAAGTGGTACAACATTAGCCACCCTCCAATCCGCAGGAACTGATCCCGAATCTATCGCACTTTGGAAAATAATCACCAACGCATCCACGATTTCTCGAGCCACCTCCTTCAGTACCCTGGGATGTAGACTATCAGGCCCTGGGGACTTATCAACCTTTAGACCTAACAGTCTCTCCAACACCAATTCCTGGCAAATATAAATTCCCTTCAGTACAGGTCATTCAGCCACTGTTACCTCAGGGAGATTGCTTGTGTCTTCCCCAGTGAACACAGATCTGAAGTACCAATTCAATCTTTCTGCCATTTCTTGTTCCCCGTAATATATTCCCCTGTTTTTATCTTCCAGGACCCAATTTTAGTCTTAATCATTTTTTTGCCTTTCACATACCTAAAAAAGCTTTTACTATTCTCCTTTCTACTTTTGGCAAGTTTACCTTCGTACCTCATTTTTCCTTTGCGTATTTCCTTCTTATTTAGTCCCTTGCGTGGGGGGACCTAGAATCAGGGGATGTAGAGTCAGTATGGATAGAGCTGAGAAATTCCAAGGGTATAAAGATGCTCTTTGGAAGGGCGGGGTTCAAGGGCGGAGGAGCGGGAAGTGGAGGAGATGCGGTGGAGAGTATTGTCAACCACATCTGAGGGGAAATTGCGGTCTTTGACGAAAGAGGCCATCTGGGTTGTTCGGTATTGGAATTGGTCCTCTTGGGAGCAGATGCAGCGGAGGCGAAGGAATTAGGAATATGGGATGGTATTTTTACAGGGGCAGGGTGGGAGGAGGTGTAATCTAGGTAGCTGTGGGAGTCGGTCGATTCACAGTAAATGTCCATGTTGAGTCGGTCGCCCGAGATACAAATGGAAGTAAATGATGTGTGTGGAGGTGCAGGTGAATTTGTGATGGATATGGAAGGATCCCTTGGTGCCTTGGAGGGAAGTGAGGGGGTAGATGTGGGCGCAAGTTTTGCATTTCTTGCGGTTGCAGGGGAAGGTGCCGGGAGTTGGAGGTTGGATGGTGGGGTGTGTGGACCTGACTAGGGAATCGTGGAAGGAGTGGTCTTTCCGGTACGCTGATAGGGGAGGGGAGGGAAAGATATCCTTGGTGGTGGGGTCTGAGTAAATGATGTGTGCGGAGGTGCAGGTGAATTTGTGACGGATATGGACAGATCCCTCCTCCATCGCCAGACCATGGCAACATGACGCCTGGAGGAAGAGCGCCTCCAATCACAAGGGATGAATGCAGATTTCTCCATCTTCCTCATTTCCCCTCTCCCCACCTTATTTCAGTCCCAACCCTTGGACTCAGCACCACCTTCTTGACCTGCAATCTTCTTCCCAACCTTTCCACCCCCAACCCATCTCCGGCCTATCACCCTCACCTTAACCTCCTCCCACCTATCGCATTCCCAACGCCTGTCCCCCAAATCCCTCTTCCCTACCTTTTATCTTAGCCTGCTTGGCACACCTTCCTCATTCCTGAAGAAGGGCTTATGCCCGAAACGTCGATTCCCCTGCTCCTTGGATGCTGCCTGACCTGCGCTTTTCCAGCAACGCATTTTTCAGCTCTGATCTCCAGCATCTGCAGTCCTCACTTTCTCCATATATCTTGTTGCTAACAGAATATGTCAATAAATGAAGTAGCCATGTCTTCTTATCATACACCGGTACTCCATTGCTTGGTTGGAGGTTCAGTTAGCTCATTTGCCTGCATGTTGGGTTTGTGACGCAGCATGATGCTAACAGTGTAGATTCAATTCTCATTACTGTGAAGGACTCTCTGAATTTTTCCTCTTGCCTGAGATGTGATGACCCTTAAGTTAAGCTAGTCACAATCCTCTTTCTGTAAGGGGGTAGGAGAGCAGCAACTTTGCCTTTTATTACTTGGTCAACTGCTGTCAACATATTGGATGTTGTAATTGTCTAGTACCTCAACTGGGCGAAAGTGAGGACTGCAGATGGTCAGAGTCAGAAGTGTGGCACTGAAAAAAAAAGGAACAGGAAATTATTTTCTCATTCTTGAATGTATTTCTCTTTTTTTATTTGCATGTCTATTTGAAACTGTATTATTCCATTCTTTTCCCAGGGCAGAACACTAATAGCAGTTGGACTTGGTGTTGCAGCTGCAGCTTTTGCAGGTAAGGCAAAAGTTCACTTCATGCTTCTGCACTTCTTCACAAACTATTATGGGCCTTCATCTGTTCAAAAAGAAACAAAACTTTCATTCATATAATGCTTTGAGACTTCTGAAATGCTTTATAGTTAATTCATTTAAGAAACATGCTCCATTCAAAAATGAGAAAGTACCCAGATTGTGTGTTTTGTGGCTGAAAAATGTTAGACGAAGCATTGGGAAGAATGCCTCCGAATTTCTTTTACTTTCATGTTGAAAGTGCAGATGAAGCTTTGGCTTAACATTTCATCTTAAAGTCACCTACTCCTGACAGCATACCCTTATTATGTTAGCATAGACGATAGGCAGAATCTTATTAGGGACTGATCAACATGGGCATTATTGTAAATTTTGAAAAAGTCAAGAGAATTGGAATGAGGAGCTTCTCTGCATTGAGATCAAAATGTCAAAGATTTACAAGGAACCTAAGGGACAACTTTTTCTTGCAAAGGGCGGTGCGTGTGTGGAATGAGCTGCCAGAGGAAGTGGTAAAGGCTGGTACAATTGCAGCATTTAAAAGGCATCAGGATGGGTAATGAATCTAGTCCTATTTGCCAGCACTTGGCCCATATCCCTCTAAACCCTTTCTATTCATATTTTAATTTAAATCTTTCCCCTCTCACCCTAAACCTATGCCCTCTAGTTCTGGACTGTCCCAACATGGGGGGAAAAAAACCTTGTCTATTTACCCTAGCCATGCCCCTCTTGATGTTATAAACCTCTATAATGTCACCCTTTGGCTTCCGACGCCCCAGGGAAAACAGCCCCAGACTGTTCAGCCTCTCCCCATAACTCAAACCCTCCAATCCTGGCAACATCCTTGTAAAGCTTTTCTGAACCCTTTCAAGTTTCACAACATCTTTCTGATAGGCAGGAGACTAGAATTACACACAATATTCCAAAAGTGGCCGAACCAATGTCTTGTAGAGAAAAACATGAACCCCTAACTCCTATACCAAGTGCCTTCTGGCTGTAAGTACTCTGAGATATGTTTAGCCAGTCAGAATCTAGTGACTAGTTCCCTTGTGTGGCATCTTCACTGAGGCTATTGGATGGAAAGAACTATCATGTTTGCACAAACAGGAGTTTCTTTCCTGAAATTGAAATTAAGTCATATAGCAGAATCTGTGCAAATCACGTATCTGGGAATGCACAATGTTAACATTGAGTGTCTAAGTGGGAAGACATTCTTTTCCAGCAATGACGTCCAGTGTCTTGACATGCACAAGATGCAAAGGAGCCCCCTAAATATTCTTCAGTGTCATTACCTGGAGACATAACCAACGGTAGAAGCTTGCTGTGCTGAGTGTTATCTTATGGTAGAATCTATTGGAAGGGTTGTAAACCATTCATCATATGATTTGGAGATGTCGGTGTTGGACTGGAGTGTACAGTCCAAATCACACAGTTTAAAAATCACACAACACCAGGTTATAGTCCAACAGGTTTAATTGGAAGCTCAATAGCTTTCGGAGCGACGCTCCTTCATCAGGTGATAGTGGAGGGCTCGATCGTAACACAGAATTTATAGCAAAAATTTGCAGTGTGATGTAACTGATATTATACATTGAAAAATTGATTGTCTGTTAAGCCTTTCATCTGTTAGAATTCAGTGATAGTTTCACTTCTTTCATGTGTAAATCACAAAACCCTTTTTTTTAAAGTTGCATTCTCGGGTTAGCTGTTAACAATGGTGATAGCTAGACAATATGTTGAAGGTGTTAGCCCCCTGTGTTCTCTGTCTATGACCTGATGTTTAGATTGATTCTAATCTAAAAAGTGAGATAACAGAGTTTTACATAAATTCATGCAGTTTTTGAGCTCAGAGTTCTACATGAATGTATGCAGTTTTTGAGCAAAGTGCAATGTAACTCTGCAAGTACAAATTCACCCCACAAAATATATATATGCATATGGGTCTTTGTCTGTGTGTATGTGTCTGTCTGGAGTGGGGGTTGTGAGTGTGTGTGCATGTGTGTGTGTGGTGAGTGCAGAGTGTCTTAAGTCTGTGAGGGGGTGCATGTGAGAGTGTGGGAGGGAACAAGTGTGTGTCTATAAGGGTGTGTGTGGGTGTCTGTGTGCGCGTTTGTGTGTACCTGTGTCCGTGTGTATGTGAGAGTGTGTGTGTGTGTGTGTGTGTGTGTGTAGTGCAATGGTGATCACCTGTAATGTGACATGAACCCAAGGTCCCGGTTGAGGCCCCCTCTATGGGTACCGAACTTAGCTATCAGCCTCTGCTCGGCCACTTTCCTCTGCTGCCTGTCCCGAAGTCCACCTTGGAGGATGGTCACCCGAAGGTTCGAGGCTGAATGTCCTGGACCACTGAAGTGTTCCCCAACTGGGAGGGAACTCTCCTGTCTGTTGATTGTTGTGCCGTGCCCATTCATCCGTTGTCGTAGCCTTTGCTCTGTTTCCCCAATGTACCATGCCTCCGGGCATCCTTGCCTGCAACGTATAAGATAGACGACGTTAGCTGAGTCACATGAGTACCTGCCATGTACAAGGTGGGAGGTGTTCCCACGCATAATAATGGTATCTATGTCCACAATCTGACCCGTCTTGCAGCGTCCACTGTGACAGGGTTGTATGGAGTTGTCCTGAGAGCTGGGCAGTTTGCTACGAACAATGATCTGTTTGAGGTTTGGCGGTTGTTTAA
Organism: Hemiscyllium ocellatum; assembly: GCF_020745735.1. Classification (NCBI taxonomy): domain Eukaryota; kingdom Metazoa; phylum Chordata; class Chondrichthyes; order Orectolobiformes; family Hemiscylliidae; genus Hemiscyllium; species Hemiscyllium ocellatum. Next base: position 22,146,373 of record NC_083412.1, on the reverse strand, counting down.
AGGCAAGTAGTGGAGGTGTGGGGAAGGTTTTGGTGAGGTGCTCATCCTCATATAAAATGTGTTGCAGGTCACGCTCCGAAAGCTAGTGTGCTTCCAATTAAACCTGTTGGATTCTAACATGGTGTTGTGTGATTTTTAACTTTATTCCTCATATGGATATGTATGAAAAAGACATAAAGAAATCTATGTAAATGTCTCCTCTCTACAACAGGTATTTTGATCTAGAATCAATGTAGTTGATTACAAGTGAAAACCTAATACAATGTGTTCAAAAATTGTTTTATTATTTGTGGTTTTAATCTAATGTAGCAGCTGAATGGAATAAATCATCAGTAGCTTAGCTGTTGGTGTGAAATTACAAAGTCATCTCTTGATTAAGTGATAAGGCAAAACCATGGCTGAAGAATTTCAGTGTTGATAGAGTGAGGTCATCAGAACCAGAAAAAGATTTCTTTTTTGAATGTTGAAAAGCTAGAAACTATGTAGTTCCAAAGATGTTGAGATATCTCCATGCACAAATGGCAGAATTGCTCATTGGTTAGCCTTTCTGCCTTCCAGTGCTAGATACTCAGGTTCGATTCCAGCCGCGGGTGTGCATGCTAAGTGGATTAGCCCTGGGAAATGCAGGATTACAGGAATAGGATAGAGTGTTGGGACTGGGTGGGATGCTCTTCAGAGGACTGGTGTGGACTCAATGGGCTAACTGGCCTGCCTCCATGCTGTAGGGATTCAAATTTAAATAAAAACCCAAAATATAGTTGCCAGTTATGGAAAATAAGGCTAACATTCTATTAAAATGAATTTTAACTTGAATTATAACTTTAATATAAAATCAATAATGTTTTCCCTCAGCTATGCAAAACTTGGTTAGGTGACATTTGGACTACTTTATACAATTCATGGCACCATGATAGAAGGTATATGTTGATCTTCACAGGTGTGCAGCAGAATGTTACGAAGTCCCCATGGTTAAATTACAAAGAACAATCAACTAAACTAGCCTTGCTTTACCTATTATTCTAAAGGGACGTCTTAATTCAGATTTTTAGAATTTTGAAAGGAACTGAAGGTAAGTAGAAGTAAACTGTTTCCACAGGTGAGGGTTTCTAAGATAATAGAGCATAAATTGAAAGCAGTTATTTCATAAGAGCATTAGGAAACTTGCTTCACTCTTTGTTTGGTAGAAGTGAGGAACTCTCTCCCATAAAAAGCAGAAAATGTTAGTTCAGTTAATGTGTTTTAAATAATCTAAGATTAATAGTAACTATATTAAGCTAAAATCTAAAGATTATGGAGCTCAGGCAGGTGGATAAAATCAGGATGTAGTTTAACCATGATCTCATTGAATGATCGGCCAGGCTCAAAGGATGAATGACTTCTTGTTTTATGTAGCAAAGATCATTAAGGATTGCCTTTTCAGTATTCAAAACAATGAGAAATATACCTGATTTTTTTCTTTTTGTTTTTAGGTCGCCATGCATTTCGATTGTGGAAACCTCTTCAACAAATAATTGTAGAAACGGCAAGAAGAATCCCTAGTCCTGTAGGTAGCTAATAGCAGTGCTTGACTTTTCAAAAATATTATACTTGGATATTGGATCACTTTATGAATGTCTCATATTTTTGGGGGTGCAGAGTAGCTTGTATACTAAGCATGTTTTTCTGTCAAGAGTTTGGGTGGCTTTGTGGCTCCATGGTAACATTTGTATTTTAGAGTCACATGTTCATGTGTTCACGATGCTCTAAGACTTGAGTACGTTGACTAAACTGAAAGCCAAGAGTGTGCTTGGATGTCAAAGGTGCTGTATTTCAGAAGCGGTATTAAACTCATTGATTTCCATGCCATTTTAAGGAATAGCAGAAAGAATCTTCAGGTATCTGAGGCAACAATTGTTTCTCTGCCGACCCCACACACAACCAGTGATCCTGTTACTTGTTTTGATATTTGGAATTTTTCTCTATGTACAAATCCAGTTGCGTTTTTAGCTTAATTGTAAAAGCAGCTGTAAATCAAGTATTAATTCATTGACAGTAAAGCTCTTTACAATAACCTGAGAATGTCCTTCTAAGTCAAATGATCATCCTTTGTTGCCCCAAGTGTGCTTTGAATCTGAATTATATGGCAAGAGTTGACTTATTTGGTAATCTGTACTTTGGAGACTGTTGACACTAAAATAGCTTTTTATTACCTGGTCTTGTAAATTCACATGAATCAAAGCAATATAAAGGAAGTTACCTTGAGAGTTAGCACACTATATTGTGACATCTCTAAGTTAAAGGAGTTAACGTTCCTCCGAAGAGTAATGCACCCACACCCATTCCTCTACCCTATTATCCAATATTTACCCTTGACTAATGCACCTAACCTACACATCCTGAGCACTATGGGCAATTTATCATGGCCACATCTTTGGATTATGAGAGGATACTGGAGCACCGGAGGGAACCCATGCAGAGACGGAGAATGTGCAATCTCTGCACAGACAGTCATCTAAACCGGGTTCCTGGTGCTGTGAGGCAGTAGTGCTAGCAACTGAGTCATCGTGCTGCTTCTTTCAGAAAATCTGAGAGGTAGAAATGTTTAGCATCTATGCAAAAAGTGGATTTAGAATCTTAAGCCTTGAAACAAGAGGATTGCTGTAAAAACTCAGATATTTCATTAAGGTCTTCTAAAGTAATCTCGATAATCAACTAACCAGATTTTTTACAAACTTTCAGAGCAAGTAAGTTCAGCAAGAGAATGTCTTGGCAGCATTACTCACATTTATATAACTAGGATGTAATTTCTTTGGAGTCAGTTCAGAGAAAATTCAGAGTTGAAAGGCTTTTCTTAAGAGGAGGTGGAGATTCAGCAGTTTAGGCCTATACTTGCTGGAGTTCAAAAGGATGAGAAAGAAATCTAATTGAGGTATATAATAATGCTAAAAGCACTTGACACACTAGATGTAGAGTGGACGTTTCGCCTTGTGGGACAACCTGGAATGAGATGTTATAGACTAACGAGTGACAGATTTAAATCAGAGACTTGCTTCTCTCAAAGGATCGTGAATTTGTGGAATTCTTTACCTCAATGTGGTGGACACTGGGACACCAAATAAATTCTAAGGATGAGAGACTTTTTAAATTAGTAATGCATTAAAGGGTAATGAAGAGTAAACAAGGAAATAGGGTTGGGACTGAGATGAAATCAGCCATGATCACTTTAATGATAGAGCAGGCTTGAGGGGCAGAATTGCTTCTGCTCCTAGTTTTTATTTTCAATTCCAAGAATGAAAAAAAAACAAAGTATTGTGGATGCTGGAAATCTGAAATAAAACCAGGAAGTACTGGAGAAACACATAGGTCTGGCAGCATTTGAGGAGAGAGAAACAAAGTTAACTTTTTGAGTCTGATATGATTTTTCTGAACAGTTCCAAAGAAGAGTCATATTTGATCAAAATATTAATTTTATTTCTTTCTCTACAGATATTGCCAGACCTACTGAGTTTCTCCAGCACTTTGTTCTTTTTAATCTTGAGAGTAAATCTTTTTTAAAAAGTTATGTTATGAAGACTTTCCAAATCCACATGAGACAAAGATGAACCAATTTTGTCGCAGTTGATTTGTACTATGGGTGTAAACACGGGTTTGCTGTTAGGAAACAGTCATCACAACCAGCACTCAACTCAGGATATGGATAGATCATCTATGTAGATCTGGATGAAACATTTCTATGAGACATCTGACAAGTTTCATGTTCACAGATTTACTACCAAAAAAATTCAACAATAACCAACAACTCTCTTGTAGTACCTTTTGATATGAAAAATGTTAAAGCACTTGCAAGCACAAGAGGAAATGTTTGGGGTGGCACGGTGGCTCAGTAGTTAGCACTGGGTGACTGTCTGTGTGGAGTTTGCACGTTCTCCCTGTGTCTGCATGGGTTTCCTCCATTCTCCGGTTTCCTCCCACAGTCCAAAGATGTGCAGGTCAGGTGAATTGGCCATGCTAAATTGCCCATAGTGTTTAGGCACATTAATCAGATGGAAATGTGTCTGGGTGGGTTACTCTTCAGAGGGTTGGTGTGGACTTGTTGGGCTGAAGGGCCTGTTTCCACATTGTAGGGAATCTAATCTAAAAAACATCTAAACATGTCAAGGAACTTGAAATTACTGACAGTAAATAAGTAGTCAAGCATAATAGCTGTTGGGATCTGAACACTTGGAAATTGCAGACTCTGCTTGTGAAGTGGTTGGATTATCATACAAATAATGTGGGGTAATCTGAAGAAGCCACTCCTACACTCAGTTTAGGTGTAGTTTTAGATTGAGAAGCATATTTAGAGTATTGGAAAAAGATAGAAATTTTCATTGTATACAACTCTTATTTTTACATTAATAAGATGGAGTTTCTTAGCAGCACAATTGCAACTCAATTAAACCCATCCTTAAATAATTTCTTGAGGGTTGTTGTGATGCTACTTCCTTTGCCCTGTCAATTCTTAAATTATTGTGCTACTTAATTTGTGTTTAATGATCAAATAATGGTTCAAAATGGTAACTCGGACCATAAATAAAGATGTTTTTCTAGAATTCCAAAATACAGCACCATAGAAATAAGTTTGGCAAACAAAATACTCTACTAGATATATGTATCATTAACAGATGGGACATTTTTATCTTGCAGAGCTTTCCAGCATATTACAAAGGAGGATTTGAAGCAAAAATGAATAAGCGTGAGGCCACCCTTATATTAGGTGTCAGGTAAGTGTTGTCACTCATTCATGTGTAGATGCTGTTTTGGGAATTCCATTGGCTAAGGTGTTACAATTTCAGAGAGACATTTGCAGATTACTTGCTGTAGGTTTGGAAGACAATCCTGTAGAATCATGATAAATGTTCATGATGATAGTGTGGGAAATCAAGAGCCTCTGCAAGTATCCTATCCCTGTTTGCTTCATGGCAAGTAACATAAATTTGTCCTAACCAAACTTCAGTAAGGGTGGAAGTTGGGAGCAGCCACCTCACTGGGTTGTTTTTTTACAGACCCCCTAATAGCAGTAGAGCGATCAAAGAACTCATAGGCTGGAAGATTTTGGATAAATGTATATGTAGCAGGGTTGTTGTCATGGGTGACTTCAATTTCCCAATATTGACTGGAACCTCCTTAGTGCCAATGGTTTGGATGGAGCTGTTTTTGTCAGGTCTGGGTTTCCTTACTCAGAATGTAGACAGGTCGACGAGGGGAGAGGCCATTTTGGATTTGGTGCTGAGCAATGAGCCAAGACGGATGTCAGAACACTTTGGTGACAGTGACCATAACCATAGCCATGGAGAAGGTAACCCCCCTAGTTACCATGGGGAGGTATTTAATTGGGGAAAAGGAAATTATGACGCTATCGGACACTAATTGGCAAGTCCAGTTGTTCCACAGAAAGGGCACAAGACATGTGGAAACTGTTTAAGGAGCAGTTGTTGCAAGTGATGCATTAATTTGTTCCCCAAGACAGGCAAGAAGGTGTAAGATTAAGGAGCCTTGGATGTCTAAAACAGAGGAACTTTTTGTCAAAAGAAAGAAGGCAGCTTATGTAAGGTGGAGGAAGCAAGGATCTCGCACAGCTTTAGAGGATTACAGGCTTACCAGAAAGGAGCTCATAAATGGACTGAGGAGAGCCAGGAGGGGGCATGAAAAATGCTTGGCGGGAATGATTAGGGATTTTACTCATACGTGAGGAATAAGAGAATGATCAGGGAGAAGGTAGGCCCAGTCAGGGATAGCGTAGGGAACTTGTGCGTGGAGTCTGAGCAGATAAGGGAAGCCCTAAATGAGTTTTTTGCTTTGGTTTTCACTAAGGAAAGGGACCTTGGTGTGAATGAGAACTTCGAGGACCTGGGAAAAAGGCTTGGGCAGTGAGATTGAGGAAGTTGATGTGCTGGAAAGTTTGGCACAGATTAAGATTTATAAGTCCAGACCAGATTTATCCTAGTTTGCTCTGGGCAGTGAGAAAGGAGGTTGCTAAGCCGCTGGCGAAGACCTTTGCTTCCTCACTCTCCATGGTGTGGAGGATTGAGGGAGGAGGTTGTTGTTACCCTTCTAAAAAAGAGGAATAGGAAATCCCAGGCAATTACGGACCAGTCAGTCTTACGTCTGTGGTCAGCAAGGTTTTGGAGACAATTCTGAGGGATAGGACTTATGACTATTTGGAAAAGCATAGCGTGATTAAAAGCAGTCAGCATGGCTTTGTAAGGGGAAGGTCATGCCTCACAAATCTTATTGAGTTCTTTGAGGAGGTGACGAGACAGGTTGGTGAAGGTCGAGCAGTGGGTGTGGTATACATAGACTTCAGCAAGGCATTTGATAAGGTTCCCCATGGTAGGCTCATTCATAAAATCCGGAGGTATGGGATACAGAGAGATTTGGCTCTCTGGGTTCAGAATTGGTTAGCTGACAGAAAGCTGAGAGTGGTTTTAGATGGAAAGTATTCTACCTGGAGGTCAGTGGTGAGTGGTGTCCCACAGTGCTCTAATCTTGGTCCTCTGCTCTTTTAGTTTTTATAAATGTCTTGGATGAGGAGGTTGAGGGGTAGATTAGTAAATTTGCAGTGACACAAAGGTTGGAGGTGCAGTTGATAGTATTGAGGGCTGTTGCAGGCTGCAACGTGACATTGACAAGATGCAGCAGTGGGCTGAGAAATGGCAGATGGAGTTCAACCTGGATAAATGCTAAGTGATGCATTTTGGAAGGGCGAACTTGAATGCTGAATATAGGATTAAGGACATGATTCTTGGCAGTTTGGAAGAACAACAAGATCTTGATGTTCAAGTGCATTGATCCCTCAAAGTGCCAGCCAGGTAGATAGGGTTGTCAAGAAAGCATATGGTGTTTTGGCTTTTATTAACAGGGGATTGACTTTAAGAGCCGCAAGGTTTTGCTGCAGCTCTACAAAACCATGGTGAGACCACACTTAGAATATTGTGTCCAGTTCTGGTCACCCTATAATAGGAAAGATGTGGAGGCTTTGGAGAGGTGGCAAAGAAAGTTTAGCAGGATGCTACCTGGACTGGTGGGCTTGTCTTATGAAGAGAAGTTGACTAACCTCTGACATTTCTCTGTGGAGAGTAGGAAGAAGAAAGGTGACCTGATCGAGGTGTACAAGGTAATGAGAGGCAGAGATAAAGTTGATAGCCAGAGACTTTTCCCCCGGGCAGGATTGATGGCCATGAAGGGTCATAGTTTTAAGGTGTTAGGAGGAAGGTATAGAGGAGATGACAGAGGTAGGTTATTTACGCAGAGAGTTGTGAATGCATGGAATGCATTGCCAGCGGTGGTGGTGGAAGCAGAGTCATTAGGGACAGTTAAGTGACTGCTGGACATACAATTGGACAACAGTGAATGGAGGGATGCATAGGTTAGGTTATTTTATTTTAGACTAGGATTAATCCTCAGCACAACATTGTGGGCTGAAAGGCCTGTTCTGGGATGTACTTTTCTGTGTTCTATGTTCATAAAAGCAGCAGGTTTTTTTTTACAAAATCTCAATGCATTTTGATGCCAGTAAGTACTTGGATGCTTGTGAAGGTTTTAACTTTCATTAAAAATGTCGAATTCTAATTGACCACTTGAAGTTCTTTACCATTCCCACTTGGGTCACATATTGTAAAAGTTAGATTGGTTCATTCCAAAAGTTCAGCTCTCAGCACTGTGCTGAAGTATTAACCTAGAACTTGTCCTCAAATCAGGAAAGGTATTATCAATCTCCGCCAGCTCATGAAGCAAAATGGGAACATCCTGGGCCACACTTCAGCTCACCCCCCTTGAAATGAATGACTGGGTGCTTAGTGATAAATACATGGTGACCTATTATGTTAAATGATGGATTCAGAATTTTAAGGTAAAACGCTGCAAACACATTGATCAGCTTGTCGAGTGGATTCAGTGGTTAGATTCAAATTTCATACAGTTTACCATTGTGGGAGCTTTTTCTTTTATCCTCGAGAGATGTTTTGAATGAATGTTGAGTATAGATTGATGTGTCTCTTTTTAGTTCATCAGCTTCTCGAGCAAAAGTTGGAGAAGCCCATAAAAGAATTATGCTCTTGAATCATCCTGACAGAGGTAGGAATAATATTTAATGGAAACTTCAAATAAATGGGTCAGTTTGAATTCCTTGGAGAGTAACTCTAATTATCTAGACTGGAAAGTTATATAACTTTTAAACGTTTATTTCTCTTTTGTTATTGGTTACAGCATTGAGTGAGCACCTGTCGGTCACTTCAAGAAGTTTATAGGCAATGATTAATCAGGAGTCTTAATGCATAAAATGTTAATATTTGAAATGCATCCTACACTAAGTGAGATAACCTGAATAAAGTAACTGCTTGGGTTTGCACTCATTAAGATTATTTATCCTTGTGCTTGTTGGATTACTTTGACTGCCTAATTCTTGTTTTTCAAAAATGTGTTAAAATCCCAAGGCCTCATCCCTTCTCTTGTGTAACTACCTCCAGGCCAATTGTATTTCTCCAGCTGTTCTTGTCAATCCACCCATATCACCAGCCTTACATCTTTCCACCTCCGACATCCTGTTTTATAGCCCATTTGGTAAATGTCCTAATTTTTTTCTCTGTTGATTCGGAATATGATGTTTGAGGCCTAATGGTTTTGGGACCTAATATCAGCAGAAATAAAATAAAATAAATAACTGCAGATGTTGGAAATCTGAAATATAAACAGAAACGCAGCAGGTCTGGTAGCATCTGCAGACAGAAAGCAGAGTCAATGTATCAAGTAGAGTGACCCAAAGTCTAATTCTGAAGAAGGGTGACTGGACTTGAAACATTGACTGTGCTTTCTGCCCAAAGATGCTGCTGTAACTGTTGAGTTTTTCCAGCAATTTGCTTTTGTTCCCGTATTTCCTGTTGCTGGCTGACTGGCATGCCATCTCACCAATACCATTCCTCCTTTCAGTAATTTCTGAAAAGGCCAGGTTAGGGGGTGGAATAGTTAACCACTCATGAGTGGAGGTTGAGAAAAGTCAAGGGTCTCTTTTAAGATTCCTTTTCCATGCCAACTGGACTCTCCTTGGAATCTTTCAGGGTTTTACATTAAATTTGATTCAATAACTCCAAACGACGAATCCTATAACTTGGTGCAGTTGTATGATTATGCTCCTTTGTCCTTGGGGTGATTTATATCTTTAAAGATACTTCTTTTGAGGAAAATTCCAAGTCAGTATGTAGCTTGAACAGTGGCATTTTGAATTAGCAGCTTGATGTTCATCTTTTTCCTCCAAAATCATCATAATTGCATTGAAACTCATGTTGAGACTAAAAGCCTACGCTCATCTTCCCAACTTTCAAATTGACCTCCTTTTATCAAAACTCTTCCTCTAAAGGTAATGGACCAATATCATACCAAAATATCCATCTGTTTTGCTTCTCACCCTTCAAAAGTCAAATATGGTCACTCTTTCGGTATAGCCTCCTAACATTGATTTGGAATCTGAAACACCCACTGAGATAGGAAAATGAAAAATCAGCAAACCTGCAGAAAAAGAAGTAATTGGAATATGTTGGGTGAAAACAAAACAGCTGATCCCAGACAAAATGGAGTGGAAACTCTGGCAGACTGGAGTGCTGTGTTGACCTTCATCTTTTATTAGAATAATCAGTTTTTTTATGCTACTTTGTAGGGTTGTCTTGTACACATGCCACCTTGCAAGTAAACTCAGTAATTGTTTCAGCAGGAGTAGACAACCATAATAATGGCTGATGCAGTATGGCCATTTAAATGACTTGCTTACCCTCAACTAATGTTTTTTCTGTATTCTTATGCTATTGAAGTGTAGAAGCATAACATGGATCAAACCATCCATTCATCTTCACACTGAACATTCCCTCACCTACTGCTTGCCCTCATGAGTAGCTTTTATACGTTACATGTTTGGGTTGGGTGAGTTTCTGTGTACTTGCTATCATGTCTAAACTGTACTCTTGTTAATCTCTGGATTTGGGCCTGATTTTTACATATTGGTACTTGAATAAAAATCATTATCAATGGTTCGAGTTTAGTTTAGGTGATTTATCAGGTGGAGAGGAATGTTATGAATTAATGTGCCATTTATGTTACGTATCTCTGCTCCTATAACCACCGATGTAAAGCAGTTTAAATGATACAGGATTCACGTAGCCTTAAAAAAAAGGGTAGATTGTAAAATGGGAAGATAGCTATTGAAATTTGACTTTTAATGGTCTGTTTATAGAGTGATGAGGTATAACCAAATATTACAATGCAATCATTTGGTCAGTCATATTTTCTCTCAGCAATTAACATGCATTATAATGATTTAATTATGAAAAGACATTTAAGGATATTATGCTATTACGATTGTGATCAAAACCAATAATAAAGAACAAAGAACAGTACAGCACAAGACCAGGCTCTTTTGCCCAACAAGACTCTGCTGACACATGATGTCTTTCTAAACTAAAACCTTTTGCCTCTATTCTGTCTGAATCCCTCTATTCTCTGCCTGGTCATATATCTGACAAGATGCGTCTTAAATGTTGCTATTGCATCGGCCTCACCACTATCTCTGGCAGTGCATTCCAGGCACATAACACTTTCTTTTTTTGTTTTGTTTTTGAAAACCTGTCTTACTCATCTCCTTTAAACGTATCCCCTTTTCCCTTAAACCTATGACCTCTAGTAATAGAATTTTTTTTACAAATGACTGACTGTCCATTCTGTCTATGCTTCTATCATGCTACAATATTCCAAATGTTGCCTAGTTAAAGATCTCTTTAGATGCAATATGACATGCCAATTTCTATGCTCTGGGCCCTGATTGATGAAGGAAAGCATGCTACATTTCTTCTTATCTACTTTTGTTGCGAATTTCAGAGAACTGTAGACCTCTAAACCTAGGTCTTTGTATATTGATACTACTAAAGGTTCTGTCATTTACTGTATAATTCCCTCCTGCATTGGATCTCCCAAAATGCATCACCTTGCATTTGTCCCGATTACGCTGCATCTGCCATTTCTCTGCTCAAGTCCTTAACCTATATATCCTGCTATATCCTTTGTCAATCCTCCTGACTATATGTAGCTCCCCCAACATTTGTGTCATCTGCAAATTTACTAATCAGGCCACCTATATTTTCCTCCAAGCAAGTTTCACATGTATATGTGTGTGTGTGTGTGTGTGTGTGTGTGTGTATGTATGATATATGTAATACACACTACAATCAACATGCGTCCATAACTGCATCTGGTTAGGCTCATTCCCCAAACCAGGCCTTGTATGGTCACTAGCCTATTGACATTTTGTTTAAAAAAAAAACACCCTGGACACACATAATATATATACGCACACATTCCTGCACTAATAGAGTCCGAGTCAGTATACAGGAAGTTAAATTCACCCAACACCGTAATCCTGTTGTTCTTATGGTGACTCAATGGTTAGCACTGCTGTCTCACAGCCCCAGGGATCCAGCTTTGATTCCAGCCTCATGCGACTGCCTTTATGGAGTTTGCATAAACCTCATCAAAATGATTGCACCCTTCCTATTCCTGAGGTCCACTCTGACAAGCATAACTCATGAATGAACTAAATGAGGCTTTTTGTAGCAAATATTCAACAACTAACCTGCAGCAAATAAAACTTTGCTTTAGTGAATTTTGATTAATTTTCAAATTAGTCAGCTAAGAATGTATTGAAATCATTTCTAACGAAGGTCATTTTTTTCAAAAATAATTGTGTAAAGTGTGGTCACAGTATAACTTAAACATTGTTGGTGAAGTGATGGTCACTTGTGGGGTAAGTCAGGCTTGATCAATGGAGGATACAATGCTTGCATTTAATGTTCAAATTAACTGCTGTAAAAATGGAGATTTGACTGGAGAATTAGACATTAAAACTGGAAGTGATAATGCTATAGAATTAATTTCTTAATTTTCAATTTTATCCCTTTTCAACACTTGAAAATTAACTTGACCCTTGATGCCTAAAAAGCCAAGCAACAAAACCAAAGTAGCATAGTAACATTCAGTAGATAATTATTGTTTGCATATCATGGATCAACATATACATCATGCAATTTTGTTTAGTAGCAAGTAAAGACATTATTATTCTATGTGTTTATCAGTCTATTACCTCATCTGAGCCACTTCTTTTCATGGACCCTGTAAGAAGCAGATACTATTAACATTTACCCTTGGGTTTAGCAAGTTCCATACCATCTCACCAAGCTTTCCTATAGACATTTTAAAGTCTTTGGCGTTGATGTGAGACAAGTCAAATAATCTTCTAATTTTCTCCTGAGGATTTCAGCAGCAAACCAACCCACACACCCACCCTGGGCAGACATAATCAGCCCCTCAATTGAGGTTGTAATCCACTATTTGGGAGCTGTTGTGTTACAACATAACCAGAGTGTGAAACAATATAAAGCTTAGTTCTCAGCCCTGCACATCTACTTGTGCACCCTTTCTTGAGGAAATGGTTGAAGGTAAATATCATTATTTCTAATCAAATCAAATTAGTGAAATTTAGGTGCTGTAAGTGTACAGTCAAAAATAGTTTAATTTTTAATACTCCTACTTATGATCTGAGAAGCACTGCTTGAATGGACAATGGGAGCAGATTTTGACTTTCAAAGGGTATTGGATATAAATGTTTTTAAATGAACTTTTTCAGACATGTTAATATACCTCTCAGGCAAGTGGAATTTGAACACAGGTCTTCTGTGCTATTGAACCACAACTTCCTTTGTTTGAAATGGAAATATTTCTGGTGTTGTGCGAATGAGCAGACATGTGAATTGGATAGTCCTTTCAAAAGCTAGTACAGTCATGATGGTTTGAATTGTCACTTATTCTGTCAACTTCTGATTGTGTAAGTGGAAGCTATTTTTTTAAATGCTGAATATTGTACACCAATGTTTTGTCGGGTGACTGCATAGTTTAATTATTGCTGAGCACTATTGCAAATAGAACAAGAGTCAGAACTTGAAAGCCATTAAGAAGCCAGGGAACCTTGCAATTCTAAATTAAACTAGAGCTCATTTATGTCCCTGTAATTTTAGGAGGATCACCATACCTGGCTGCAAAGATCAATGAAGCAAAAGATCTACTGGCTTCTTCCAGCAAGAAATGATTTCTCATGACTGTTATTGGTTTATTATATTCAATTTAGCAGTAAAATATTACACCTTTTGAATAAGACTGTTATCACTTATGCTCTAATATAGTTATAAACATTACAGTTGAAATGTGTTGATGAAAATTGAAGTGAGAAAGTGAGTTTTCTTTCATACAAGACGAATAAGAACTTTGCAGAATTTAGTTTACAGGAGTGAAGCTTAATTTAAACACATTATGAAATGAGTGTGAGACTTGCACTGCAATGATATTTGCGTGATAAATAGATTTTATTATTTGAATGCAAACCTAGATGTGATGATTACATTTTCATTCCTTGTATGTAGTCTACATATATATGGTTATTACTGCTTTAGCTCTGGGAATAAGGGTTAGGCCTATTATATCCTATAAGGGAACAAATATGAGAATATTTAAAGATAATGAATGTGAAGGGCTGTAGGAGAGAGCCAAATGGTGGAATCATTGATTATTGAGTCTGTTAAAGTCAAATTTGAACTTTTCAGTTGTCTGATCATCAACTAAGTGCCTCCAAGGCAGTAGACATTTAGAATTGAGTCAGTGGATGCTAGATTTGGGATGGGTTTTTTGTCCTGAATCAGTTGTTCAATAGGAAAGAACAGAGTTGCTATCTAATGTTAGAGGTTAATTGACAGGATAGTTATAGCTTGAGCAATTTGGAGATGCTAACTTGCTCTTTTGGGGCTCCATCTTGTACAGCAGTCACCAGCATCTTCAGGATACAAAAGGGTGACAGTGGCTCTAAACTCTGTTCAGAGGTGAAGGTTAAAACATTGTGATGCTGCCCAATAAGTCTGCAATGCAATACCTCTTTCCACTAAGGTCAACAAGGGACATAGGATAGCCCCTTGCCATCAGGCTTCCATGCCCAGGCCTTGTAAGTGTACCATAAAGACAGAGCACTCCAATTGATCTTTGAATCTCATTCAAACTAGAAGACACATTTAAATAAAGGGTAGAAAAAGGAGATCCATATGAGCCACAGCATTGTTATGATGTCATTCCTCAGATGGAACAGCATCCAACAACATGGCAGCATCAGCCATAACAATATGAGGAGGATTTCCTTGTGAATGTTCTACAATGGAATTGAATTACATGAAGTCATCGTTCTAGATTGCTCAGATATGAAGCCTTGACATCACTACATGGGCTGTCTCTGTCCTCTCCCATTAAGGCAAAAATACGCTCTTTGTTGGGGCTGAGTAGGCAGATGTCCCAACACAATCATCTCGTCTTTTTTTTCCTGCTGTTTTCACTTCAAATGAGACAGATAGAGAGACTGAGATGAAAGTGACTGGTGTAGTCATTAGTATTGCTGGAGTTGGGTAAAAATGGTGCGGTGTCCTGAATGCATAAGTAGGCAGCACAGAGACCGTGCAGAGTGAGTAGTGAATGAGAGGTTGGAGTGGGGAAATGTTGCATAAAGTATTGAGAGTGGTAGACCATGAGACTTGGTGGGAGAGGAGTGCAGTAGCAGAATATGATGTAACAGAAGACAGTGGCACTTAACCTCACTGAGTAGAGAAAATCATTAACCTCCTTGTGGCATTGCTGCTTGTTCTTCTGGACTGAAAATAACACCCACCTAAGTTGCAACCTTGAACCAAGCTGGCGGGGCCTGGTGATGTGGTCTCCAGGCAGTCATGAGAAAAGTAAACTGCCCTCCTCTACACCATCTCACCCATCAGGACCTCTTCATCCTGCTGCAAAAATGGGAATTTAACTTTCATCTGTTGACCATGTCCAGGTCAATTCTTTAGACATAGGAGCAATGCAGGACAGCTCCAGACTGATAGTACTTCACAGGTGCCCAACTGCATTTTAAACCTGGCTGAGGTTCTTTTGCTAATTATTAAATTTGTATCCCCTTGTTACTGATGTTCTGCTAGTCAAACCAATTTTCAAGTGTCCGATTAAAAAACTTCATAATTTGAGCACCTCTATTAAATCTCCCTCTAACCTTTGCTCTAAGAGCAATCTCAGTTTTTGAACCTTGATACATAACTGAAGTCTTTCGGGATTTATATCGTTTACTGATCTTTTAATGATGTTCACACCATGTTTCTGCTCTTATTGCATAGAATCCTGTCTGCAAGCATGAAATTATCAATTCTATACAGTTTAAGACATAAATGTAAAATATTATTCCTCTCTACCTCATGTTTTCGCCTCCATAATGACAGATGTTTGCTGCAGGATTAACCTCTTGCCAACTCTACCAGAATAATCACTCTCCTGTCCCAGTGACCATCTTAAACTGGCAAGTGATCCTGAAACTAAAACTGTCCCTACTTGCACCATCAAAATATTTCACAATTTTAAAAAAAATGAGCTTTTTTATAGCTTTCTTCACTCCAATTAATACTCAAAATAAATTGAACATGTTTTGAAAAGGAAAACCTTGCATGAATATGGAGACAGCAAGGAAGTGAAACTAATTGGAAAGCTCTTTCAATGAAGTCATGCAGGCACAAAAGGCCATATGGCAGCTTTCATTGCAGTATGATTTTGATTTGCAAGTGACTCAACTCACTCAACTGTGATCGACATTGCGATTAACGTGTAATTTAGCAAACCTGCCCTAGAATTAATCTGTGCACAAATCAATTTTCTATGGTAACTCATTTATGTATACACTGTCACAGTGAGTCATGTTTTTAATGTTATTAGAATTCCTGATTAATATTAATTTTTTGTCCCATTTCTGCATTCCTCAAATTCAGTCAGAAAGATGGAATTTCAGCGTTGCTTTTACAATATGGCATTGGATCAAACATGAGGAGCCAATGAAATGCTTGTATTATGTTTTTTCAGCTGCTTCATAGGTTGGAAATTCCACTCTGAGGATGATTTTTACTACAATAGAATCACTGAAACTGATGTACAGGCATGGATTGAAAAACATGTCAGATGGTGTTGACATATCAACCTGGACACCAACAGCAGTACTGTATGCAGTATATGAACTATGAGACATAACTAGCATATTTGGGAGGGGAATGTTGCCTTTGGACCTATGGTTCCCAAAACATATCACTGTTCGGAATTGACTTTAATGTCAGGATCTAATTGACAGAGGTTGGTTACTATGATTAGCAAATAATTATATTAATGTTGTATCATGTAACTGTCAGGATGGTAAAAGGCAAACTTCCTCAGGTTTTCTCTGTTCCTAATAGGAGTTCAATGATCTGCTATTGAATCACATTAATTATTTTAAAAAGCCTCATTGCTATCATTATTATTTCTTTTCACTACATGAATAAACAGGAAGTGTTAATCTTCTAGTGTATTATTTATGAAAGTATATCTTGCTGTGCGACTTTAGGGTTATTGATCTCCGATTCAGCAGTTAAAGTTTATTGGACAGTTTGAAATCATAACACATTAACTAGGCTTGAATGAAAATTTATACATCTGCTTTGTGCAAGCTAATAGAAGAAACCACAAATGGGCCTGAAATTTTGTTTATGCTGCAGGTCACCTGCCCTTTGTACACCTTGCTCATTTTCAGTGAAGTCCATGGAGTAAAGATCCAGTATCATCAGTTTTGTGACTCCTTCAAAGTTGAAGTTCAGTCCCAAAGTGGGGAGAGAATCAATGGTGATAAGATCACAAAACAACAGCACCTATACCTCCCATCCCACCTGCCCCCCAAAAAATTACCATGTTTCCTGCAATAGTTTAAATATTCAATTTCACTTTGCCTTTTCATCATTTGCACTCAGAAAATCCATTTAGGCCTTAGTTCAGCAGTTCCTATATTTTCTGATCTGTAAGTAAATCGATTCATGTAATTTTTGTTCCATAAGCTTAATTAGTTTTGTGAAGCAGTGTCATATTAGATTTGAAAACATCTGCAGTCACTTTGTAGAGTGTTCGCAGTAAGATTAGGTTACAGTTTATCAACTAATTTAATCATGTTTTTATCAATTAAGATATCAATCTTTATCTAGTGTAACATTCCTGATTGTGTTGTCAAACTTAATGAACTGAGCATCAGAAATCCATTCTTATTGCAATGGATCAAATTAAATCAAAACACATACAAAAGCCCAAGGTGGAAACTAGGAGATGAAAACATAGAAGATGGGAAAGCTACTATATTATATCAGATTTGTTGTACCAAAACAGGTCATTAGATCCAATTAGTCTCTAGTTTTTAAAATTCATGTAAGCCTTCTCCTGCTTTGCTTGATATGATTGAATTTAAAATACAGCTGGATAGTGTGAAGATAAAATCCAATACCAGAGTCCTATGATTGAATAAAGGGACTATGATAGAATGAGGGAGGACCTGGCTAAAGTAGACTGGAAACAGAGACTTTATGGTGTGACGGTTGATGAGCAGTGGAGGACCTTCAAAGAAATTTTTCACAGTGCTCAGCAAAAATATTTTCCGGTGAGAAGGAAGGACTCCGGCAAGAGGACGGATAATCCGTCATGTGTGTCTCAGCAAATAAGGCAAGCTATCGAAGTGAAAGAGAAGGCGTACAAAGTGGCCAAAAACAGCAGGAATCTAGAGGATTGGGAAAACTTTAAAGGTCAACAGAAAGCCACAGAAAGATTAGATTAGATTACTTAGGGTGGGTTGCCCTTTGGCCCAACAAGTCCACGCCAAAGCGCAACCTACCCAGACCCATTCCCCTACATTTACCCCTGCCCCTAACACTATGGGCAATTTAACATGACCAATTCACCTAACATTTTTGGACTGTGGATCTATAAAGAAAAGTAAGATAGAGTATGAGGAAAAAGAACTAGCACAGAATATAAAGACAGAGGAAACATTTTTTATAAATATATAAAACGAAGAGAGGGCCCAAAGTAAATGTTAGTCCTCTAGAGGATGACAAGGGGCAGTTAGTTATAGGATATGAGGCATTGAATAGGTACTTTGTATCGGTCTTCACAGTGGAGGATGCTAATAACATGCCAATAAGTGACAAAGAGAGGAAGGTAGGTGAGGACCTGGAAACAATTATTATTACAGAAAAGCTAGTGTTGGGTAAGCTAATGGAGCTAAGGATAGATAAGTTTTCTGGTCCTGATAGAATGCATCCCAAGGTACTAAAAGAGATGGCAGGAGAAATAGCACGTGGTCTGGTGGTAGTTGCAAATGTGACACCACTGTTTAAAAAGGGAGGTAAACAAAAGATGGGGAATTATAGACCTGTTAGCTTAACCTCTGTAGTGGGGAAGATGCTTGATTATTATTAAGGAAGAAATAGCAGGATATCTCGAAAGAAACTGTCCCATTGTATGGCTGCAGCATGGCTTCGTGAAGCATGACCTGCCCTTCACAAATCTTTTGGAATTCTATGAAGACATTTCAAGCAAGGTGGACAATGGGGACCCAGTGAATGTGGTGTACCTAGATTTCCAAAAGAACTTTGACAAGATGCCACACATGAGGCTGCTGCATAAGATAAGGATGCATGTTGTTGGGGGTAGAGTATTAGTATGGATAGAGGATTGGTTGACTGACAGGAAGCAAAGAGTGGGGATAAATGAGTGCTATTCTGGTTGGCAATCAGTGACTAGTGGTGTGCCTCAGGGAACCACAATTATTTACAATTTATGTCGATGATTTGGAGTTGGCGACCATGTGTAGTGTGTCAAAATTTGCCAATGACACTGAGAGCAAAGTGTGCAGAGGACTGTGAACTTTGCAGAGGAACATAGATAAATTGAGTGAGTGGGCAAAGGTTTGGAGAGTGGAATACAATGTTAGCAAACATGAAGTCATGCATTTTGACAGGAGAAACAGCAAAATAGATTATTACTTGAATGGTAAAATGTTGCAGGATGCTGATTTGCAGAGGGACCTGAGTGTAATTGTGCATGAATTGCACATCTTGCAAAAGGTTGGTGTGCAGGTACAAGTAATTACGAAGATAAATGGAATTTTGTCCTTCATTTCTAAAGGAGATAAGTTTAAAAGCAGTGGTAACTTTACAGCAGTATAAAGTGAGGGTGAGGCCACACCTGGAGTACTGTGCAGATTTGGTCTCCTTACCTATGAAAGGATATACTGGCGCTGCAGGGGGTTCACTTGGTTGTTTCTGGAGTTGAAGGAGTTGGCTTATGAGGAGAGGCTGAATAGATTCGAATTATATTCGTTGGAATTCAGAAGAATGAGGGGGAGGATCTTTTGGAAACATATGAAATTATGAAGAAAATCAATTAAAATAGAAATAGGATGTTTCCACTGGTAGGGGTCAGGGAGTCCAGAACTAGAGGGCATAGGTTTAGGGTGAGAGGGGAAAGAGATAAAAGAGACCCAAGAGGCAACGTTTTCATGAAGAGGGTGGTACGGGTATGGAATAAGCTGCCAGAGGAAGTGGTGTAGGCTGGTACAATTGCAACATTTAAGAGGCATTTGAATGGATATATGAATAGGAAGGGTTTGGAGGGATATGGACTGGCTGCTGGCAGGTGGGACTAGATTGGGTTGGGATATCTGGTCGGCATGGACGGGATGGACCGAAGGGTCTGTTTCCGTGCTGTACATCGCTATGACTCTACTACTCTAGGTGAAACAAGGACAAGAAGGCATGGCCTCAAGATTAGAGGAAGCAGGTTTAGAACTGAACTGAGAAGGAGCTTCTTCACCCAGAGGGTTGTTAATCCATGGAATTTCTTGCCCAGGGAAATAGTTGACGCTACTTCAGTAATTGCTTTTAAAGCTAAGGTAGATACTTTTTTGAAAAATAAAGGAATTAAAGGATGTGGTGAAAAATTGGATAAGTGGAGCTGAGTCCATGTGGAGATTAACCATGATCTTATTGAGTGGCGGAACAGGCTGAAAGGACCAGACGGCCTATTCCTGCTTCTTTATGTTCTTGCTTCAAATAATCGTCAGTCACCACTAAGGAATAGTATTCCAAAAGTATCAAGACATGAAAGAAACCAAATTCTAAAGGGTCTCTCTCTATATCCACTAATTCAAATCTGTATTGATATTCTTTAGTCACAAATTTTAAAAACACCAGCTTTTGCTCAAAGAAATGGAGAAACAGATGAACCAAGAGGAGAGTCTCTCGAGTCTCTTCTGCATTCACTTAGATTATATATGATTTATGTTTCAAATTAATTGCTTCGCATTAATCCATATCCCTTGATACCCTCACCTAATAAAACTCTTTTGATGTCAATGTTGAAAACTTTAATTGACACAACATCAAGCACATTTTGGGACAGAACCCATGGATCAGAGCCAGGAGAAAATCTCCTCCACATTTATATGTAGTATGAAGTAAAGTTGAAGGAAAATCTCATTTTTTGCAATCATTTAATATTTAACCTGGATGTTTAGCTTAAGCCTATCAAAGCATCTGATAAGTAACTGGTGGTTACCATGAATGACTGGATCAAATCAGTTCAAGGCCGTCAATATAGTGAAACCTGGAATGCTGCATGAGCTACACTCTCTATTTCCCGCTTCCTTTAAGGACGCTTCTATCTAAATGGGTAATGGTAATTTTAAATATGCTTTTAAAAATGTTCTAATTATTTTGTTATATAACTTTTTGAAAGTTATGATTTTGTAGGAACATGTAGCTATCAGAGGTAAATCTTATGCATTCACCAATTTTAATTAGTGTGCAGCTGCAGTTATTACAGTAACTCTTAGATTAGATTCCCTGCAGCGTGGAAACAGGCCGTTCAGCCCAGCAAGTCCACACTGACCCTCCGAAGAATAACCCACCTGGACCCATTCCCCTGACGCTATGGACAATTTATCATGGCCAATTCACCATGTTTTGTGATTGGGAGGAAACCGGACACGGGGAGAATGTGCAAACTCCACACAGTCACCCAAGGCTGGAATTGAACCCCGGTCCCTGGTCCTGTGAGGCAGCAGTGCTAACCACTGCGTCACCGTGCCACCCACACAGAAAGCTTTCTTACAATCAGGCAACAATTTTTCGGGGCATGGTTATATGTTTCTCACATTGCTGATTCTGAGTCAAATGATCACCTGAACACCAACACCATCTCCTGAATGCATTATTCAATAGACTTGCATATTTCCAAGAGTAGTGTTTTGCTGCATCATCATCTCAACATCAAGGATATAATTTCTTTAAAAAACCACCCACAGTATGTCAGTGTCAATGGGAACACCAGCGTTAGTACTGATCTTGAATGAACATTGAGCAGTGTTGTTGGTGAGGCATTTTAGGGATTTCGACAAGAGGACAATGATAGAATTAACGTCTGAGCAAGATCTGTGAACGTTTCCTATGTCGTTACTATCTTTCTCTTCTAGGTGTTGGTGATTGTGTGTTTGGCGAATAAGGACAGCCAAAGAAGCCTGAGTTGCAGTAATGCTACTAGATTTATTGAACACTGATAGCTAAAGAGTTTAAGTCAAAGAGTGGGGGTGTTCCAGTTGCGGCTTTGCCCTGAATGCTGTGGTTTCCATGAGTTTTGTTGGGAGGTTCTTCCATCCTGACAAGTGGAACATATCCTATCACACTTCTGACTTGTACCTTGGATGTGAGCCACTGGCCGAGCTTGGCGAGAGAACAGCAGCTTGCGAGCTGCCATTCTGTACTTTTTGGACATGGTGTTGTAAAGGATGGGGTTGATACAGGCGCTGAGGTAGAAGAGCAGCAAGGAAACGATGTTGAAATACTGGCTGAGCACGTACATGTCGACGCCCCCACTCACAGAGCTGCTGGAGAATAGATTGCGGCCAATGTGAAAAGGCAACCAACAGATAGCAAACGCCAGGACAACCACAGATTACCCTCACTCCGAGCTGCTCTTCTGGCCAGGGAGTATGGGATCGGTTAGCTCACTTGGCTGGACTGCAGGTTTGGATACAAAGTGACACAGTTAGGTTCAATTCCGCACCGACTGAGGTTACCATGAAAGTGCGATCTTCTTAACCCCTCCCACCCACACAAGCCTGGTGACCCTCAGGTTAAACCTACCTCTACTCTACGTTTTGGTAAAACAATGGCGACTTTACATTGCCCTTTTTAATGTTGTCCAATGTACTTTCTGGCGGAGGGTCACCCTTTAGTATCGCTAACGGCGGGAATGCCAGAGCATTCTGTTAGAGATGGTCATGTTATTTCAATTCTGTACACGTATTTACATTAAGCTGGCTGTAAACTCCTAGTTTTAGTATACTCTATTTTGATTCCACTTTTGCGCTTTCTTGACTAACACAGTCAAAGATTGCAATCCAATTTAAGCCAATTAGCAATTGTTCAAAAGTTAGAAAATCCAGTGGGGATGCAACAAATCTGCATATGACCTGATACTAGCGAGCGTTTTAATAAAAGTACAATTTGACGATTTACACAGACGATCTCAGAAATGCACAGTCTGTATTTACTAAATATAACACTTCGTTCGTTTTCCCCCTGTCTTTCCGTATCTCCGGCAAGTGTATTCACTATTTCCCTTGGCTGATTCAGACACTGGTACTTGTCCCTGTCCAGGCGGAAGTGTCGTCCCTGATGTCCCGGGTGCTGAAGGTAGACCATGGCCGAGCTTGGCGAGAGAACAGCAGCTTGCGAGCTGCCATTCTGTACTTTTTGGACATTGCGTTGTAAAGGATGGGGTTGATACAGGCGCTGAGGTAGAAGAGCAGCAAGGAAACGATGTTGAAGTACTGGCTGAGCACGTACATGTCAACGCCCCCACTCACAGAGCTGCTGGAGAATAGATTGCGGCCAATGTGAAAAGGCAACCAACAGATAGCAAACGCCAGGACAACCACAGCTACAAAGACAGAGAGGAAAACATTGCCATTAGTTACAGCAGAGTTTTATTGTGAAACCCTATTTTACAGTTGGTCTTGTAGTACAACACCATAGCTCCGTGGGCATCATTGTCTGCAAACAAAGCATACAGCAACTCGTAATGTGTAAATCAGAGCTACACCTTCAACTCTATTGTACCAAATGCACGCGTGTTTTGGTTCATTCAATCGAGTCTGTTTTTAAGATAGGCTGTTGCAACACTGCAGGCCCGGAAGCAAAACAAATGCGTGTGGAAACAAAAACTAACTGAACAGATTTCTGATAATATGTACAAATTAAACTTTCCAACAATCGTGTTCCTAATACAGATTTATAAGGAACGGGCTGGACAACTAGATTTTAAATGTTTCGAGAACTAAACTGAATAACATGAGAACGAATAATATGACCGTTATCGCGTTCAAAGTGGTACATTCAAAGTCCTTTCCCACTCACTGGACATGTTGTTCATTCAGGATTTTACACCAGTTATTGCTGGTCAGAATGCAGTTACGGGTTTGTTTGGAAGATTGATCTGAAACATCAATATCTCTTGCCACAGATGCTGCCAGGTGTACTGAGTATTCCCAGTACTTTCTGTTTAATCCTCGTTCCCGTTTTCAATTTTTTTTTTACAACTAGCAAGTCTAAATTATTTTGAAATTAACGACACCACTGGAAGAGACAGCATGAGCGGGACTATTTCATCTGCTGGCCGAAGAGTCTATTTCTGTGCTGTACATCTACTATGACTGTATGACTCTAACTGGTTCTCTTAAAAGGTGTGCAATATTCGAATTCACACAATGTGATTGTTCAGGTTCATGTAAAACATGATCAAAAGAGATATATTCTGTAAATGACTCACTTTCCCCAGAAGTCTCAGCCTGTTTGGCAGCCAGTTAAACAGTTTTGTAGTCGCTATGGTGACATGTGAAACAGGGTCGGCAATTTGCAAACAAACTCTCACTAACAGCGACCAGGTAATCTATGATTATCACGACGACTAAGGAGTAAATCCTGGCCTGAAAATTCTCCCAAACAGGACTATGTGGAGCGTTTATATTCAACAGAGCAGCAACATGGCCCGTAGGTTTAACAATCCATGGTCTGACCCCCCAGCAGGACCTTGATCTTTGTGGTTAAGCCTGGGGTCCGACTTGAACCTGCAGCCTGGGAACTCAGAAGTGAATTTGCCGAATACTCTGCATCATTATATGATGCGCAACACACCTAGCGGTGATTTGATTGCATTTGGAATTTGGGCAATTTACAATTTACTAGAGAGTTTTAAAGTTTGTACCTTTGGGCCACTGGTTGTAAACCAAACTCTGCACAACCTGGTGATAGATATTTTGAAGGCGAGATAATGCAGTGGACGTTATCTGGGCACAGACTCAGAATCTGTTTCTGCTGTTATCAAGCGGTTGGGCAGAACCGGACTTACCCAAGATTTTGACTGTCTGTCTGTGGTGAAGCTCTCGGTTCGCAGCAGTCGGACCCCCGATCTCGTCCTTGCTTTTCCACAGTTTCCTTCCGATGAACCCATAGAGGAAAGTGAGGCAGAACATGGGGAAGAAGAAGTAGATGGTGGACACCCAGATCATGATGTTTAAGAGCCCCGAGCTGACGGCGTATTCGGTGTGTCCGCACATCTCATATTCCACTCCGACCAGGAGAAAGAAGGGTACAGCGGACAGTAAGGCCAGAGACCACAGCAAGGCGATAACTGACCTCACTCTTCGCTTGGTGATGAACACCTTGGCTTTAAGAGGGAAGCAGATGGCGAGGTACCTCTCGATGCTCAGGGCTGTGATATGCAGGATTGTCGCGAAGGTGCAGCCTTCGTTAATGTAATGGTAAAACCTGCACAAGAAATCCCCCAAGAGCCAGGGCTTGTACTTCCACAGGCGATACAGGTCAAAGGGCAGGCACAGGAAGATGAGCAGGTCAGACATGGCCATGCTGGACAGGTAAAGGTTAGTGGTGGTCTTCATGTCCTTGTACCTTCTTACCACCAGGATTGTTAGGGTGTTGCCGGTGACCCCGAGGATGAACAGGACGATACAGACGGTTGTCACAGGCACCAAGATAGAGACAGGAAAGAGAGGGCACGATTGGGAGTCACAGCGAAAGTGTGGTGGCAACGTATAATTATCGTTATGGGAAATATTTTCCATCCTGCTCGGGGTATCGGTCCATTCAGATATCCTGCAGCAAACTGCCTGGATTGGCGCTGCCTACAACTGTCTCACACTGAGGAGCTGCCTGGACTGAAGTTTACTCTCCAGGTCTTTCATTGGAAAGTGTTCTCTCCTCAGACAATGCTTTAAGCGTACAGGCAAAGTCTCCGGGCGGAACAGGCGCGATTCTGGGTCTCTCCTGCAGCTGACTTGCGCAGGATTGAACCGACAACAAAGTTTCACCCAGTTCCCATCTTGCTCGGTTTAGCTTCTGGCGTGGGCGATAGAGAGGGAGGGGTCATTGCGTCGGCGCAATTAAAAATGATTTAGCTTCCTCCTGGTCATGCATCCTAACCCCGGTCCCTGCAATAGAGAGGAGATCGCGAAACTCTAGAATTGTCTGCAATTCTACAAGGGAACGCATTGGCTCAATTTCTCAGTTCTCTCTACACAGGTGGAAGTTGCATTTTTTATACACATTTGTCCATCACTGTTTTCCATAAATCAAAGTATTAATGAACAGACATCGGAGCGTAACGTTTTTGTAATTGATTTAGCTCAAAGGCAGAATGTAAGAATTCTGAAAAGAACCGAGACTTTGAAAACCACATGAAGAAAAACAATGTTGTGACAATGTCCAAAGTTGGGCTATATTACAGACATCAAACAAAAGTTGGGAAGATTTTTTCCCCCCACTGGAATGGAATGATTTGTTGAAACACTTAGAAACCAGCCAGACATTTCTCTCTGAAACCCCTGATTGAAAGGTTGGCCTTAGACTCAGTTCAATTATATTAAGACGAAAATCAAAATGTCTTAATCTGAGACTGACAAGCGCAAAAATAAAATCAATGTTTGGAATCCGAAATTAAGAATCTTAACAGAAAACTCTCACCATTCAGTAACGTCTATAGAATTCCATAGAATCCTTTCGGGCCAACAACCTACCCTCTGAAGAGCATCTCACCCAGACCCATTCCCCTACCCTTTACCTGTAACCCTCCATTTCCCAAGGCTAACGCACCTAACCTACACATCTATGGGCAATTTAGCACGGCCAATCCATTGTGTGACACAGTGCCAGACAATGACATTCTCCAACGAGAGAGTCTAGCCATTGCTTCTTGGCATTTAATGGCATTAACCAATCTTCCACTATCAACATCCTGGGAGTGGTTGACCACAAACTGACTGGAACAAGCGACGGTAATACAGCGACTGAAAGACCAGGTTAAGAAGTTACGAATTCTGCCACAGGTCAGTAAACTCCTGATTCCCTAAAGCCCTTACACCATCTACAGTACTAGATCTAAATCAAAGAGTGTGATAGAATGCTTCTCTCAGTAACGCAAGAGCAGCTCTAACAACACTCAGCAAGCTTGACACAATCCGGGATAAAGCAGCTCATGTATTCGGCACCATCACCATCTTAACACTTACTCCCTCCAACACTGGGATATTGTGTTTGCAGTACACCCCATGTACAATACGTTAATGTTGATCTTGCGGAGCGCACGTCCTGTTGATTGTGGTCTGTATGCCTTACTCTATGTTTTGTTTCACCCAATGATCTGCATGCTCACAATTGCTCGCAAACAAAGGTTTCCACTGCACTTATGTACACGTGACAATAAATCAAGTCAAATAAAATCAAGATGTACTTCCGCAATTCAAACCACAAACAGAGGTTGAGGGCAAATGGAAACACTTCTACATCCCCCTTTCAAATCACCACCAGTCCGATTCAGAAATATATTGGTGTTGCTTCATCATTACTGGGTCAAAATCATGAACTCCCTTCTTAATAGCATTGTAGGAGTGCCTTAACCATTCAGACTGCAAGCAGTTATAAATCCAAAGCAGGACTGAGGTTTTTAACTTATCATTCCAAAGTGTGATATGTAGAAGAAGGCTGTTACAGCCAAAGATGACTGTGATATAAAGTGAGTGGTTGCCTGGAAACAAAATTCATACCTACAAGGAAATGTAGCTTCAAAGAATACCTCTTCAAAAGGGGAGGGGAAGAAAAATCAAAACAGAAAGTGGACTGTGATTTCTTGTGTCTACAGAGATAATGAGAGATTGATTAACCCCTGCTCAACAGCAAGCACACTCTAGCTGAATATGTCCCAAACTGCAGACACATTTTGTGTGTTTCCCTTTCAAGAACAAACAAGGATAGAGGTTGAAAAGCCAATTTCAATTTTACTGGAGTCTAGCAGTGGAACTGAACAATCTTGTGTACCAGCCTAGGTTTGAACATGTGCTATGATGGTCAGAATCAAAGAACTATCTCCAAGTTACCCCGTGATGCAAGTAAAGACACTCTCTCACTCTTTGAATGCTGCATGCCAGTTAAAAAAAACGAAATAGGACAAAAGAAGCTCCCCCACCCCCCAAATCCTAGCCAGTCCCAGCACCCTTCTGCCAATCCAGACCCAATGCATTCCCTTCCTCATGAGATTCAACACCCCTACCTGGCACTCTACCCCCACAAACCCATGAAATGCCCCACCCCCTCAGACATTTGACATCCAACCATCCTGAACCCACTTGGCACTCTTCCCACCTAAGCCAACTGTGCCCTGCACTTTCATCTATCTGTCCCTCATTTACCTAAGTACTTACTCTCTCATCAGCTGTCTGTGCTTCTGGACATTTAAATGTGGAATATAGCACAGTTACTGCTGCACAAAGTGGGCGTGGTTTCAGCTGCCAATCTTCGGTCTCTGGACAGGCTGAGGGACTTGAAGCTGTTTTTGTTAGAGAGAAGAAGGTTGAGAGGCTACTGTCGATGACTTTCCAGGGCACATGTCATCAGAATGTAAGTGTGTGTTCTTTTCACCCAATCAGGAGTAGATAAATGATTGATTGGAATTTCTAGGCCAACATTTCAGTTAAATGACCTTTCATTAGAACCATTCCAAATATCAGGGATTATGATTATTGGAGTAAAGAATTTGTACTTACATAGTTCCTTTTTCATCTTCACATTGAAAAGCGATTCACAGCCAACAAAATGTTTGGTGTTGAGAAACAAGAAAATGTAGCAGCAATAACATATTGCAATGCAGGACAGGCCCTTTAGCCCTCAATGTTGCGCTGACCTGTGAAACCAATCTGAAGCCTATTTATCCTACATTTTTCCATTATCATCATAAATTTATCCAATGACCATTTAAATGTCCTTAAAGTTGGTGAGTCTACAACTGTTGCAGGCAGTGCATTCCATGCCTCTACTACTCTCTGAGTAAAGAAACTACCTCTGACATCTGTCCTATATCTATCACCCCTCAATTTAAAGCTATGTCTCCTCATGTTAGCCATCACCTTCTGAGGAAAAAGGATCTCACTGTCCATTCTATCTAACCCTCTTATTTTCTTATATGTCTCAATTTAGTCACATCTCAACCTTCTTCTCTCTAACAAAAACAGCTTCAAGTCCCTCAGCCTTTCTTCATAATACTTTCCCTCCATACCAGGCAACATCCTATTAAACCTCTTCTGCACCCATTCCAAAGCTTCCACATCCTTCCTATAATGCGGTGACCAGAACTGTATGCAATACTCCAAGTGCAGTCACTCCAGAGTTTTGTACAGCTGCAGCATGACCTCGTGGCACTGAAACTCAATCCTGCTACCAATAAAAGCTAACACGCCGTCTGCCTTCTTAACAACCCTATCAACCTGGGTGGCAACTTTCATGGATCTATGTATGTGGATACCGAGATCTCTTTGCTCATCTACTCTGCTAAGAATCTTACCATTAGCCCAATACTCTTTATTCTTTTTGCTCCTTCCAAAGTGAATTACCTCACACTTTCCTGCATTTGCCACCTCTCAGCCCAATTCTGCAGCTTATCTATGTCCTGATGTAACCTGTAGTATCATTCAGCACTATCCACAACTCCACCAACCTTAGTGTCATCCACAAATTTACTAACACATCCATCTACACCCTCATCTAGGTCATTTATGAAAATCACAAACAGCAGTGGCTCCAAAACAGATCCTTGCAGTACACCACTAGTAACTGAACTTCAGGATGAACATTTCCCATCAACCACCATCCTCTGAATTCTTTCAGCTAGCCAATTTCTGATCTAAACCGCTAAATCACCCTGAATCCCATGCCTGCGTATTTTGTGCAATAGCCTACCGTGAGGAACCTTATCAAATGCCTTACTGAAATCCATTTACACCATATGAACCACTTTACCCTCATCCATCTGTTTGGTCACCACTTCAAAGAACTCAATAAAGTCTGTGAGACAACCTACCCTTCACAAAACCGTGTTGACTATCCCTAATCAATTAATTTCTCTCTAGATGATTGTAAATCTTATCTCGTATAACCTTTTTCAACACTTTACCCAACCAATGTAAGGCTCACTGGTCTATAATTACCTGGGTTGTCTCTATCCCCACCCCACCCCACCCCACCCCCTCCTTGAACAAGGGGACAACTTTGCTATCCTTCAGTATTTTGGCAGTGTTCCTGTACACAATGACAACATTATGTGTGACATAATCTTATAGACAGCACTACAGTAAAAACCAAATCATTTTCTAACAGTGATTTTGGTTGGGTGTTGGCTATGGATGACAGTTGATTGGAATTTGATGTGTATTAAGATACAGGCAGCAGAGTTTGGGTGTCCTTATATTTTGAGAAGGTAGAATATGGGAGGCAGATCAAGAGTCCAATGGAATAATTAATTAGCAGAGTGATAAGATGTGCTTGAGGCTTTCAACTTCAGACAAGCTGAAGGGAGGCTGATTTGGTTGATACTATGGATACAGAAATTGGTGATTCAAGCTGTGTGAATATATGGTTCATCTCAGTGTCATATTTTAAACCAAATTTGTGCAGTATTCTCTGGGACGGATAGAGATTTTGGGCAGAAAACCAAAAGCTATGACTTCACCCTTCTCAATATTTAATAGGAGAACATGTTTGCTTCTCTAGTACTGGATGCCAGACAAGCATTTTGATGATGTCGGGAGAGTGGAGATATTGACAGAGATGCTGGTGAGTTAGAACTGGGTGTCATCACCAAGCCAGACTGGATGATGGTCGACAGTGGTGTTCATAAAGGTTCAATGTTAGGATCACTTCCATTTTCGATAAAATAACTCAGGCATTTGAAGACAGAGCAAAATTTAAAATTCTATTCATTATATTGAACTTGGAAGTGTGGCAGGCAGCAAAGCTGATTCCAAATCTACTTGTCAAGGGCAGATAAAGATAAGCAACAAATGCTAGCCTTGTCAACAACACTCAGACGCTGTGAATGAATAAAAAACACATGGCTCATATACAAAGTGTGCTTTTTAATTTTGTGCATCTATTCTAAGCCAATAACGACGTGATAGGATCGATCTAAATAAGGTCTGGTTTGCCAATTTCAGCACTAATTGTATTTTCTCTATTCTTTACTCATTATAATGAACTTATCTCATGTCAGGAGGTATCTAATTATAATCGATAAATTGCTTTCAATCAATATTAAATGTGACACATGAGAATAAGGTTTTGAGGGTTGTGCAAAACTGCTGGTTTAAAAACAACAGCGAACTTTTCTTATGATAAATGTAGTGATAAAGGAACATGCAATAAAATTTAGTTATTATTATAGCATGCGCTAAAACTTTCAGTGAGGTCTCATTTCTTATGGTATAGCTTCAGTAGCGTCTGGACAACTGCTGTATGACTCAAAATTTCGGTGAATTTATGGTTTATATTATTGCATGATTGTTTCATTATGAACATTGCTGTATTTGACATCCAATTTGTGATTATTTGGCACAGCAATCTCCAAAATATTCCTCTGTACTAATGAATATTTGCCCTTACACAGTCCTCACATCCAATCACTTAGAGGTCACCAGTGAGACCCTGTCACAGATTTGAACAAATTAAAGCTTTACATAATTCAATAAGTGGACAATTTATATATTTTATATGTTTGAGAAACAGTTATGTTGACTGGGTGATAAAGGGAAGGGCATGTTGAGACGTATTAACAGCAGGTTGGAGGCCTCTGCAGCTATGGGATCCGTGAGTGGATACAGCTACTTTGGAGCTTTGCTGGGTGGAGATGCCAACTAAGATCACATTGCAGGTGAATATTGTAGACATGAATGAGTTAACAGCCCTGAATTATATTTCTTTATTGTGATTTATATCGGTATGTCAGATGAAAACATTCTCAGCTAAACTGAAATCCACCCAGTTGAATATAAAGAACAAAGAGCAGAGAAAATTTACAACCCAGGAACAGGCCCTTTGGCCCTCCAAGCCTGAGCCAATCCAAATGCACTGTCTAAACCTGTTGCTCAATTCCTAAGCATTTGCATCCCTCTGCTCCCCACCTACTCATGCATCTGTCCAGATGCATCTTAAATGAATCTACCGTGCCTGCCTCTACCACTATTGCTGGCAATGTGTTCTAGACACCCACCACCCTCTGTGTAAAGTACTTGCCACGTGTATCCCCCTTAAACTTTTCACCTCTCACCTTGAAAGCGTGACCTCTCATTATTGAATCCTTCACCGTGGGAAAAAGCTTATCTCTATCTACTCTGTTTATGCCCTTCATGATTTTGTAGACCTCAATCAGGTCCCCACTCAATCTCTTTTTCTCTTTTGAAAACAAATCTAACTTACTCAACTTCTCTTCATAGCTAGCACCTTCCATATCAGGCAACATCCTCGTAAACCTTCTCTGCACCCTCTCCAATGTGTTCACGTCTTTTTGCTTATGTGGCGACCAGAAATGTACACAGTATTCTAAATGCAGCCTAACCAACGTCGTGTACAATTTTAACATGACCTGCCAGGTCTAGAATTAAACTTGCCTAAATGCACCATCTCACATTTGGCTGGATTGAATTCCATCTGCCAGTCTATCTATATTGTCCTGCATTCTTTGACTGTCCCTTATGCTCTCTGCTATTCCACTAACCTTTGTGTCATCTGCAAACTTGCTGATCATACCAACAGTGCCCTCTTCCAGATCATTTATATATATTACAAACAACACTGGTCCGAGCACTGATTCCTGTGGAACACTGCTGGTCACCTTTCTCCATTTCGAGAAACTCCCTTCAACTACTACTCTCTGTCTCCTGTTGATCAACCAGTTCTTTATTCACCCAGCTAGAACACGCTGCACACCATGTGACTTCACTTGCTCTATTAGGTTACCTTATCAAATGCCTTACTAAAGTCCATGTATATGATATCTACAGCCCTTCCTTCATCTCTCAACTTGGTCACTTCCTCAAATAACTCTATTAAGTTGGGTAAGGCATGATCTCCCCTGCACAAAACCATGTTGCCTATTACTGATAAACCCATTCTTTTCTAAATATAAATAGATCCTATCCCTCAGTATCTTCTCCAACAACTTTCCCAAAATATGCCGGCATGGTGACTCAGTGATTACTATCGTTGCCTCACAGTGGCATGCAGCTAGGTTTGATTCTAGTCTCGGGGAACTACCTGTGTGGGTGTTCACATGTCATCCCCCTGTCTGCGTGGGTCTCTTCTGGGTGCTGCAGTATCTTGCCACACCCAAAGCTGTGCAGGTTAGATGGATTGGCCATGCTAAATTTCCTATTGTGTCCAGGGCTATGTAGGTTATGTGGACTGGCCATGACATATGCAGGGTTATAGGGTGGATCTGTGGGATGCTCTCTGGGGGGTCGGTGTGGACTTGATGGGCTGAATAGCTTCCTTCTAGACAGTAAGGATTCTATAAGTGACAGATATATGGATGTGACATTAGAATTCTGATGGCAACTGCTCTGCAAATTTCATTCATGAACCACAAAAAAATCTGGCATCAATTTTACTTTGATATTTATCAAGGTTAATGTATGTTTTCAATAGATACATCTTCCTGTTTTCAATATAAAAGTATTGATTCCACATTGTGATGATACAATTATACCACCCTAATTTGAAACTAGATTATTTTTTATTTGAACAAAAAACAGTTCATGCTGTATCTTACTTGGACTTGGCAATTGTGTCTAGTTTTCTGCTGATTTTATATACCGTCATTGCTATTCATATTAAGAATTGCATGAATAGATTCATCAATGTTCATTCAATCCAATAGATGCTCCACTTTCACCATTGATTGCTAATGCCAATTCCTGGGGAAAGTATAATAAAAAGGAGGTAAAGAAGCTGTGACCATCTTGAAGGAAAATTCTGCGAGTTTCAGTCAGTTTCCAGGTATGACTCCAGTGCATCTCTCATTACACTGCAACTAATGTCCTTCCTTTCCCCCCCAAAAAACCTTAATTTTCTGAGGAGCAGGGATGAGAAATGACATTGCCATCATTTAAACTAATTCCAAATGTTTCAGATTTCATAGCTCACTCAAATTCTTGTAACAATCAAGGATAATTTCTGCCAAAAATGTACATTATCTCTGAAGGATTATAACATTCTTTAAAAAATTTTTTAAAGAATGACTGAGATTGCTAATTAGTTTTGGATACCCATGCATTCCAGGAACTTGATAGCCCAATTTATTTGATGTGGGGACCTTACAGCAGCTGACAGAAACATCCTAAGTCTGAGTTGGATTTGAATCTGGAGCAACCCAAAGCCAATGTTTGATTCACTATATCCAATTGTTTCTAGTCAATCTGTTCAGACAGGCAGGTCTTAAACACAGACTGTCTGGTCCAGAGGTAGGGACACTACAGCTGCACTGCTAGACACCCTACATTATCATTTTAAGCTAACAATTTGGGTTTCAAAATAGTTTGAGTGCATAATGATCATGTCCACAACCATTGAGTGCATAATGATCATGTCCACAACCATTCATTGAATTGAGCACTCCTAATGATACAAATATTATTACCAATGTATATATTAATTGATCTGACTTAGTTTAGTTATTATAATGAACTTACCATTAACTTTGTGATACACAAACGTGAATAAATTGTTCACAGTTGGAGAGGGTTCAAGTAACAGTTAAGAAAAGTCAAAAATAAAGGGGGTTCTTCTTCACATAAAATATAGTTGCAGAATAATAAAGGGAAAAGTATGGTGGGATTCAGCAAACAATGTACTGGGTCTCTTAGATGGAAATGATGTGGGATATGATGAGAAGCAAATGATGTAGTTGAACGAGGAACAGACCACTCGAATACTATAATAAAAAAAGTTTATATTCTATTTTTCAAAACCCTTCTTTTGAATTTGATATTCAGCCAGAGGAGAGATAGTTATGTCAGGGAATCATAAACCCTGTTCTGTAAATAACATTGTACTCCAGTATTTTAGATTTGCTGTAAGTTATTCTTCAATTATTATTATCTTTTTTAGTACGGTAAACATGATTTTAAGGAGTTCAAGTGAGAAAGTAAACCATTTTCCTCTAGAATGCAAATCTGCATTCAGTCGTTGGCACAAAGGCTAAGTTATTACTGCAACTGGAATCAACCACAAACATATTTGAGGATAGCCCTGTTCTGTTTCCATTTGAAATGTAACAAGGGAGATTAATGCTCAAATCTCACTATTTCACACTGGAACCAAAGACTTAAGAGTACTTATTTGCCTTGTTAAAAAACTTGTAGTACCAGAATTTTAAAGTTAATGTTAATGCAACATCAGGTAAAGATTGCATGTGGGCGACACCATTATGATGAAAAGCACAAATAAAAGGGAAAAGAAGAGAATTCTGGAAAATTGGAAATACATAGATTATAAATGCATAGCCAACGCTACAAAAAAAGACACATTTGGCTGTAAACTTACATCTAACATTGACCTTTACAGATGATTAGATTAGTGCCCTACAGTGTGGAAACAGGCCTTTCGGCCCAACCAGTCCACACTGACTCTCTGAAGAGTAACCCACCCAGACCCATTTCCCTCTGACAAATGCACCTAACATTATGGGCAATATAGCATGGCCACTCCACCTAACCGGCACATCTTTGAATTGTGGGAGGAAACCCAAACAGACAGGGGGAGAATGTGCAAACTCCACACAGACAGTCGCTCGAGGCTGGAATTGAACCTGGGACCCTGGTGCTGTGAGGCAGCATTGCTAACCACTGAACCACCGTACCATATATGATGGCATATACTACATGTATTTCTTGTCTTTGCTGCTTTTGTTTCTAATGAGGGGTCTTGTTTAACCAGCTGCTCTAATAAATCTGGACACTAGAGGGTGTGTTACACTAATTAAACAAATTCTCAATAGGGAGATGTGTAAACAGCAACCGCACAACATAGCATAAAGGAAGCAGATTACAGTTTTAGTAAATATTTGAGAAACTTGATAAATCTGCCAGTCATGTCCTCCTATAACAAATCTCTGCTTACTATTCCACAGTGCTTTTGTTTAAAATCCTGAACTAAATCTGTCAGTGAAGACGGAAGTTGCCGATGTTCTTGGACCAAAGCCATGCTTCCAAGATCCATTGTTACATGTTCAAACAAGAATTTATCTCAGATAACCCATGTCATAGAGATGTACAGCACAGAAACAGACCCTTCGGTCTAATCCATCCATGCTGATCAGATATCCCAACCCAATCTAGTCCCACCTGCCAGCACCCAGCCCATATCCCTCCAAACCCTTCCTATTCATATACCCATCCAAATGCCTCTTAAATGTTGCAATGTCAGTGACATAATCAAGTAAGGGATTGAAGTGAAAAATATTTATCCAAATTTCTCAGGATAAGGTGTTCTTGGTTCCCTTGTGGATCTTTCATGATTCACTATATAAGAGTTGTGTACATTTGGAATTACTGGTTGTGGTCTTGAAATCTTTACATCATTGCTGATATGTGCTTGGGGGTCACCACTAGAAAGCTATACATGCAGATGAGTTGCTGGTGCGTATTTGCATAGATATACTTGTTTACAATTCAACTGGTTTGCCAATGCATTGAGTTCATGAAACTAATAAGAAAGTGCTTTTCATCATGTTAGTGCCCTCAAGTTGTCTGAAAGCATTATACAGTCGTTAAAATATTTTTCAAATGTACAGGTTGATGGTTTTATGGTAGAAATGCAGTGGTTAATTTGCACACAGCCTATAAATCACAATTAGAAAATAATAAGAATCTATTCTTGTAGTGATATTGATACAGGAATAAATATCCATCAGGACAGAAGAGAGAAATCTTCTGTTTTTTATATCTCCCTCAAAGGGCATACAGGACGAGAGTTAACGTTTCTTTCCAAAAGCCAGTAACTCTGTTAGTGCTTCAATATTCCATGAAGTATCAAGTCTCCTGACAGAGTGATTGGAACTTTTAACCTTCTGACCCACTGGTAAACACACTGCCACTGAACTGAAGAATGCATAAGACACAAAAACAAGTTATTTGACCCAACCAGTCCAAGGCAGTGTTCATGCTTCACTCAAGTGCAATTATACGCTAATGTAGTCAAATATTTGATATAGGTCAAGCATCAATTCCATACATTGTGATTCTATTCCTCTAGAAATAAAGCTTAATATTTAGTTTGCTTCTTTCATGGCCTTACAAATCTGCAAGAAAGTGGATGTGTGTGGATTTCCTGGGTGGTACAAAGCTTCTTGTGTGTTGTTGGAACTGCACTCCATCAAACTCCTGACTTCTATCATGGGCAGGTCTTGGGAAATGAGGTGAGTTACTCATTGCAGAATTCCTAGCGTCTCTTGTACTTATATGGTGAGTCCTGCTCTTGTATTTATATAGTGAGTCCAGCTGAGTTTCTAGCTAATGGTAACCCCCAAAATGTTGACAGTGGGATAATCAGTAATAGTAGTGCCATTGAATATCAAGAGGCAATAATTATTTTTAAAATGACACAAAGGGCAATTTTTTTTTTACACAGAGGTTGGTTTGTTTGTGGAACAAACTTCTTGAGAAAGTGGTGGATGTGGGTACAATTGCAATCTTTAAAAATCATTTAGATAAGTACATGAATAAGGAAGGTTGGGGGGGGGGGGGAGGAATAGGAGCAGGTAGATGGGACTAGTTTAGTTTGGGATTCTGTTCGGCATTGACTGGTTGGACTGAAGCATCTGTTTCCATGCTGTGTGACCCTAGATTATCTCTTGTCGGACATGGTCACTGTGTGGCATTTGTGTAGTGCAAACATTACTTGCCACAGCTCATCTCACGTCTGGAAATTTTCCAAGTCTTGCCACATTTGGACATGGACTGCTTCAGTACCTGGGGAGTCATAGATGGTGCTGAACATTGCACTATCATTTTTGAATACTACCGCTTCAGCTTTCATGTCCACATTTGAACCAAGGCCATAATGAGGTCAGGAACTGAGTGGCCGTGTTTAAACAAAACTGGCTCTCAGACAGCAGATTATTGCTGAGCAGATGATTCATCATAGTACTATTGATGACACATTTTATTATTTTACTGATAATTGAAGCTAGACTGACTGGTGATAATTGGCCAAGTTGGATTTGTCATGCTTTTTGTATGTAGGAGATACCTGTGAATCTGGGTTTGAATCCATCATGGCAGATAATGGAATTTGAACTGAATTCAAGTTATCTAGTCATCATTGGATTCTAAGAAACTGTTGCTGATTGTCAGAAAAATCCTTTAATCTTTAATGCCCCTTTGAGCAAAGAAAGTGCTGTCCCTTACCTATCTGACCTACATGTGACTCTAGACCCACAGCAATGTGGTTGACACATAACTACCCTCAGGGAAATTAGGGGTGGGCAATAAATGCTGCCCAAGCCAACAATGCTTATGTTCTATGAAGGAACGGGGGGAAGAAATTCCCCATGGTTGAGCATTGAGTGTGTGGTGCTGGAAAAGCACAGCAGATCAGGCAGCATCCGAAGAGCAGGAGAATCGACGTTTTGGGCAAAAGCCCATCAACAGGAATGAACTCATTCCTGATGAAGGGTGTTTGCCTGAATCGTTGATTTTCCTGCTCCTCAGATGCTGTCTGACCTGTTCAGCATTACATTCTCGACTCTGATATCCAGCATCTGCAGTCCTCACTTTCACCTTCCACATGGTTGAGTTAATGCTAGTGTTGTAACTGTACTGAAACAGCTTGGCTAGGGATGCAGTAAGGTCTTCAGTATCATTGCTGGAATGTTGTCAGGACCCAAAGCCTTTGCAGTATCCAGTTCCTCCAACCATTTCTTGATATCACGTGAAGTGAATTGGTAGAACACACACATCTCTGAATCTGAAGACCTCTAGAGGAGGTAAGGATGGACCATCCATCTGGCAGTCCTGATGTGTGAATGCTTCAAACTTACCCTTTGCACTGGTGTGCTGGGTTCTTCCATCATTCAGGGTGGGGACCTTTCTAAAGCCTGCTCCTCCAGTGAACTGTTTAATTGCCACCACCAATCACGATTAGATCTGTTGGTTGTGGGATCGCTTGACTGTATTCTCAGCTCTCATTTGCTGCCTATGCTGTTTCACACATTTCTAGTCCTGCTTTGTAGCGTCACCTGGTTGACACCCTATTTTTAGGCATGCCCTCCTGCAGCTCTATACTGAATCAGGATTGATCTGCTGACTTAGAAGTAACAGTAGAATGGGGGAGTAGTCTAGGACACGAGGCTGCAGATTGTGCACGATTCTGCTACTGGTGATGGTCCACTATGCTTCATGAATGGGCAGTCTTGAATTGCTTGATATGATGGAAGTCTATTCCATTTAGCATGATGGTTGTGGCACACAACACAATATACAAGGTCTTCTCAATATGAATTGAATACAAGTAATTTAGAATCTAATGTTGACTAAAAAACTGTTAGTTTTTTCACAGAGACTGTGTAGTGGTCTCTTTACAGATACTGTCATGAACTGATGCATTTGCGGCAGGCAGATTGGTAAGAATGAGGTTACAAATGATTTTACCTTCATTGGTTCATAGTCTAGCGATAATATTTTTCGATTGCCTCCCCCACTGATGACTGTGATTCAAATGTCACAGCTGTTGAGTGGTGCATATTTATAATTTGGATCTTGTAGATGATGGACAGGCTTTAAGGATCAGCAGTGAGCTATTTGCTTTAAGTGCATAACTTCTGTAACTATAATGTTTGGTATTGCTGGTACAGGTTAATTTCTGATAATGATAATCCCACATCCTCAATCTGTTTATCTTCAGCTATTACAGAAATGCCTTTCCCTCCATTATACAATCAGAATTTATTCTGTTCAGCAAGTGATGCAAGTGTTACTTACTAATAAAGGCCCTGTGACCCAGAAACTATGTAACAGCGGAAAGCACATGTAGCCACATAACACGTAATTAAATATTTGACAAACACACTGATGCTTATCTCAGATTAAAAAGGGAATGTAAGCCTCAGTCTTTCCTTAGAGAGCTCGAAAGGCTTGATCAATGGTGAACATCTATTCAATTCCAAAATTGTTTACAATTTCGTAGATAATGGCCAAGTTCTCAAATAAACAATAGACAATTCAAAGAATCAGACACTGTTTATTGTGCATGGATTTTGTTTTATGCATTACTTATTAAGTTACAGTTTGGATTTCAGTATATATTTAAGAGTTAGACATATAATGGCAGCTTTACAATATCAGTACTAAGTCTGATATGATACAAGTGATATGTCATATATTTGGAATGGTTTCAAAAGTTTCAATAGTTTTTGGAATGTACAATCAATGAGGTAACAATGAAGCTTAGTTACATTTAAAAATCACTTATCCCCAATACAGAAAACTGCAATGAGAGATTATGGAAAATACAGTTACATTTATAAATGACTGGTTATATGCAACTATCAAAAATAGGAATGAATTTGAATTTTGACTGTCAAAATAAATTCTTCCAGCTTTTACAACAAGTTCAGGAGACCGTTTTAAAATCGAACCCACACTGGGCAAAGAAATTCAGCCTTCAAAAATCAAACATTCATGCACCCTCTTACAGAATCCAGCTGGCCAAATACTTTATACATTTAAAAAAGATACTGGTACAATAGAAATCATGTATCACATTAGTTTGTGGGGATATGAAAAAAATCCCACCGAAGCAAATAATTTCAGCAAAGTACATAAATGTAATTAAGGCTGTAGTTTTAAAAAGACGATATGTTAAGGACATTTAATTTCTGGCTAGTTTAAAATAATGCCAAGGGAAACTTAGAAAGACAAATGGTGCATCTCCCAATTTGATTTATGACCTTTCTCTGGTTGTCAAACAGGTCTGTTTAAAACAAAAGCAAAATGCGGAAATATTTAAGAAGATGGGGGATAGGAAAAAGGATTGGTCACAAAACAATGCGTTTGCAGCCTTCCAAACCGAGAAGCACAGTACACTTTCATTGGGTGATACTCACCAACACTGAAGTGCAACACATTGCTCAACTGAAAATAAAGGGAAATGTAAACATCTGCATTGTGAAGTATTAGGTCCATTTGAACAGGGGTCGTGTATATTACCAACTTTCATATTACCCATTCACTCCTTCGGATAAAGTGGCACATCAAAACAAAACAATTTGCAACACAATGTATCTGACAACATAAACCACAAGAAGTGTTAACTAGCATTTTATGCCTATAATTGTAATAAATATGAAATCAGTTGCAACAAAAAATAGAATAAATTGCACTAATTATATAAGTAAATAATTATTGATAGGCAAGTGACATTCTAACAAATCCAGGTATCCTTTAACAAAACTGATTCAGTGATTATGTGCAAATAAGGGGAACTTCTTAAAGATACTAAATAGCATAATTGAATATTAGTCCAACAACAGGCTCCTGTACAATGGTGCGTAACTTACAACAACTGCAAAGTACTCAAGTGCATTATTGTTGGCTACTTTTTAAGAAATATATAAATTAATAACATAGAACATCACTATTTTCTTTTCGAAGATTGTTGCAAAACAATGTTTTGCTATTCTAGAGATATTCAATGCTGTTAGTGTTTTTTCTCTGATATAGTGTTGAACACTTACGGATTAATTTTACCTCTGGAGGCCTATGAAATTAACCATTAAATTTGTTATGCATTTAAGCTGAATTCTTAATGTAATATTGAAATGTGAAGTATTTCCTTGCTTAAATAAACTGCTAAAATTAAAAAGTGCCTGAGATATAATCTGTGAAGCAGTGAATAAAAACATTATAGCTTGTATGCATGACACTTTGAAAAAAAAGTGATAATTTAATTTGTTTCAGTGCTGCAAAGACCCTGGCAACGGAATATTCAAACCTATTACATTTGTACCCACACAGTCACATTCCCCCATATTTACTGGCAATTTAGTATGAAGCGGCCCTCTTCAACTTTTAGGCTACATTTTAGAAGAGGTAGGAATTGCACAACTACTAAAGATTCAAAGTTTCACAGTTTGGGTTCACTACTGTTATGCATTTTACCTGACTTGCTACACAGAATTTAATACCCTCAATTTCTGTTATTGCAATATACTCAATAGACTGCACTAAAGTGCATCAATTTTCCCTTCCCTACCTCTATATTTTCAAATGATCTCACATTGTAAATTACTTTAAAAAAAACTCGGTACAATGCTTTAACTTTACACATCTATACCAACACTCAAAACAATTGCTTTAAGGGGTATATTGTAAAGTGCCACTGGATTTACACAGATGTCACTTGCTGTATGAGACTGTTAATATTTCAACATATCTCTGTGGTATTCTCTACACGGTCAGACTTTCAGTAACACACATGAATTAGGGGGAAAGCAATAGCTGAGATGTTGGCAAAGAGCCTTTGTGACAACTGGATATCAGTATCAATTTAAAAGCATAATCAATCACAATTATTTGATATTACAACACAAGTAATACATGGCAAGAGACATTCAAATACTAAACTTTTTTTACTTGATGACAAAATATTGAACAATGAACGCAATCAAAATGGAGACTATAGCAAACAAAGCAAGAATGAGGGCAGCACACTGCTCATCACTTAATGTCTGTGTTGTCTTTGTGACTTCTGTGGTGCTTTTGCTGCTGTTAGCTGGTGTCTCATTCCTCTGAGAGTATAATGTTACAGTAGCACTATAAGGGCCCATCAGATCATGAAACCCTTGAGTATCTTGGCACTGGCGAATGGCGCACACACGAAAACGATATTCACAGTTCAACTGGAGGTTTGAAACTTGGAATGTTGTTTCTGGACCTTTATAAATCTGCAACAAAACATACACACATAAAAAAGTATCCAGACATTTTGCCTTGTTGGCAGAACTGAAGAATTTCAAAACATGAAAACAATCAAAACAGATGGAAAGGGAAAGATCAACTGCTTCAGCAACTTTGTTGCATTTAAATGTGTGCCTCAAACACACACCCTTTCCACCTTAGGCTGTATACTCTTCTGGGAGAGTCAAATAACACATAATGCTTCCAGTTTTTATTTGTTTTCCTTCACAAGGCAATGGAATAGCAGGAAACAAGAACAAAAATATATGTCTTAGCAAGGTATTTATCTACTCTGGATAGACATGTTTTTCTGCTTTGCCAGCAACCTATCAAAAGGTGTTAAATACGTGGTTGATAGAATTCACATTTGTTAGGCAAGATAACCTGGAATTCAAACTTGAACCAGAAAGTTGGGAGACAGAAATTCTGTCATCTGTGTTATGGATTAGTTTGAAAGCAATGCTGAGAGGAGCAGGTCTGTAGTACTTAAGAGCATTACATTCCAAATAGTTTAGACAGGTAAAAATGAAAACTGAAAGCAATGAACCAAATTTCATTATTTAGAATTGAGGAGTTTAAGGACAATTTGACAGGGCTGGTGTAGAAACAAGTTGCTTCCAGTGGAATCAGAATGAGAGGTACAGTCAGATTGTGCATTGCAAAATTAAGTG
Organism: Hemiscyllium ocellatum; assembly: GCF_020745735.1. Classification (NCBI taxonomy): domain Eukaryota; kingdom Metazoa; phylum Chordata; class Chondrichthyes; order Orectolobiformes; family Hemiscylliidae; genus Hemiscyllium; species Hemiscyllium ocellatum. Next base: position 22,103,380 of record NC_083412.1, on the reverse strand, counting down.
CTAAACAGCATTCTGAGGCTGTGGATGCACGAGTAGATTTAGTGATTGAAACAGAGACTATGTCAACATTTAAGGATGGATCAAATAGGTATCTGAATGAATAGGCATACAGGATTAAGAATACAGCTGGCGCTAGCAGGTTTGCACAGATTGTTTTTGCATTGTAACTCTGTGTTGGAAAACTGGAGGTTTCAGGTACTACAGGAGTTTGAGTTGTGTTTTGGATGTGTAATGGGTATGTTGCTTAGTGGTAAAGTTACTTGACTCATAATGTATAAGCGAATCAATGAGTTCAAAACCACCAGGTTGAAGAATCTTAAATTCAGTTCATGAAATAAATTTGAAATAAAAGAAATCTAATATCAATAATGGCGATCACAAAGCTAACTTGCTGAAAACCTCCATCTGGTTCAGTAAATGTCATTTCAGAAAAGGATTGTCATCACAGGATGGAGGCTCATAATAACTTTGATGACTACCAAGTCACTCAAATCTCTTTAATGTCAATTACTGAGAACGGCTCAGTAACATCACTACTGATCAAATCAGGTGATTCGTGAATGACAAATCTGCTAGACTGGACCTGAAAAAGGTAGTGAGAAAACCTAATGATGACAGAACCTATTTGACCTAATTCTCACCAATCTACCTACTGCAGAGAATGAGCAACTCGTGTCCTCAAGCAGTAATACTATGGTTACAGAGCAGGTCAAAGGTTAGATATTTTGCAGCAGCAGGTAACTTACCTCCTTACTCTCTACTTAGTCCACCATTTTCAAGACATAAGTGAGCAATATGTTTAAATGGTTTCCACTTGTCTGAATGGTGGCAGCTCCAACAACACACGTAGCTTGACACCATCCAGGACAAAGCAGGCTGCACACCATTGACCATCTTAACTATTCACTCCTCCACTGCTGATGCAGTGACAGCAGTGTGTATTAATCAGAAGATGCATCACAGCAACTCACCAATTCTTCTTTAAAGCATATTCCAAAAATAAATATACTCCCACACATCCTAATATCAGAAAACATTGCTTTCCATTCTTCATTGCTAGTTCAGGAATTAATAAACTGAGTAAATTGAAAACTGAAATAAGCTAGAGTTCCATTTTTCACAATGTTGAATAGCACAATACTTATGATGTCACCTTGTCACAAGCTTTCCATATTTTTCTTCTGTCTTGAAGAATATTAGTCATTAAAAGTCTGATAAAATTATCAGACTTATCATACTTAACTTTCTTAGCAATGAAATATTAGTCATTGAATATATCCAAAATAAACCAATTATATCACACATTCTAATATTTTTGCTATTGAGGCATCATCCCACACCAAAAGCTTGCACTGCTCATACTACTCATCATTTGTAAATGCTGATAGGTGACACTACAATCCTGCAGCCAGTTGCCAAGGTGGATACTGGATTTCAGAGATGTGTTTTAGTGTTCTTTTTAGCATTTGGAATTGGTGAGATTATCAACTGAAAACCTGCAATATTATAGGCTAAAGTTGCATCCTACAACTCCATGTTACAGAATGATAGTGTATCAATAGGCTGTATCATTAAAATCTTTGAAAAGCTATTACTGCTTAGAAGAATATTGAAACATGTTAAAAGTTACAGTAATTAATAAATTAGAAAAATTCCACAGTATTAAAAATACAGCACAATGTGTTTTGTGTATCACTGGGAAATGCTTATCTCAGACTTTATATTTGAATAGATACAAAAGAAACATATCAGACACAACATGGACATACTAGAAACACTAGTAACTAAGGCTATCCTTTCACACTGAGTTAATTTCACATAATTTGTGGTTTTGTCACCTTTCCAAGATTTGTGCAAATATTAAACAAACACTGATTATACTACTGCTTTTGTTTAAATTTAATGTTTTGTTGCTTACATCTCTACACTATATATTTGAATGATCAAATCATTTTTTTTTTAAAGCTGCCAACTGAAGAAACAATACAAATTTTGGAGTGCTGAGGGTTAAGGGAAGTGTAGTACTCCTGTACTTAACGCACAATGTTTTCTAGGCTTGACATAAGGTTCTCTTATCATGCAAGTAACACACTCATGATGACTATTGTCCTTTTAAAGGTCTCAACTTTCAAAAATGCACTGCAGTTTTGACTACTATCCTACATGGTAACAGGTTGGAAATAAAATCATATGCAGAACAGCAGGGAGAGCTGATGCAGCACGGATGGGGAAAAAAACTTGGATGAAATGAAATTTTCAAATTCAACAAACTTACAACATACGCTGAGACTAAGTCGAGAACAACAGATACAGTATTCAATTAACTACATTTCTTAGAGGATCAAGAGTATGGATATGTAGCTGAGTTTTATCGTATGCATGAATATGTAGGTGTAATGCTGTTGGTTGTGACTCGACATTGGCATTTTTCCTTCTGTGTCAGAAGATTTTGGATTCAAATTCCACATCAAAGATTTCAACACAATTCAGATGGAATTGCCATTGCAGTACTCGTGAATTTTCTTGCTGAAGGTGTCACTTCTTTTGGATGAGACAGTCATCCAAGGCCCTACCCGCCTTTCACGTGGACGTGGAAATATTTTGAAGGAGGATATTTTGGTCTGGTCTTGTCTCGCAATCAATATCTGCTGCTTCTGAGACCTTGCTACAAGCAAATCAGCTGTCTTATTTCTTAGATCAGAACAATGACTGTATTTTAAAATTACTCCGTGCAATTTTATTTCACACTAGTTACCATTAACTTTAAAGCTCTTTGGGACAAAGTCTTTATATAAACATAAGATCTTACTTTTAAAGTCTTTGGAATGTCCAAAAAGTCCAGTTCACACTGAAATAATGCTGTTCAACCAACGGAGATGCACATTTCTGGACTTCAAATTTATATTTCTGAAGCCTGATTATAAAGGGTAAATTTAATAAATATCCCTATTTAAACAGGTTTTTAAAAAAAAACTAGATATGGTAAAATATAGAATATGGTTGCTTTTGTATGTTTGCTTGAATGCAGTCAAACAAAATAATTATCACTGAGTCCTGATCTAGCGTCCCTGTATCGTTGCAGGTCCCTGACTTCTCATCACCTCACTGGTCCTCTAACACTGTATTTGGCTTCCTTGCCTCTGTTTCTGTAGATTCCAGACCCTATACTAGCCTATGTTAAGATTTCCTTTCTCATGGGTCCCCGATCCTGTAATAACACTGGCTATTTGTCTTCCACACATGACAAACACCTGGTTTGTAGCCTGATCATTGGTTGGAAATGTTCACACTCTTTCATCCGCATGTATCTTGGCCATCATGTGGGGCAGCTACCCTCTTAAATTCAGGCTGAAACTGAATATCCAAGAGTTCAAGGTTTGTAAATTTGACTTTGGAGGTTATACAATACTTCCATTCAAAGCCACCCAGGGATGCCAGTACTATCCATGCTTTGGACACTTTGACCAATATATGTATTAAAAAGTGCCCAAGTGCTCTTGTTGGTGAGGGGGACAAACGGACACAGAATTCAGTTTGTGGTTCGTCTTGATTTTATTAACAAAATATTCTTTATCTGCATTTCCCAAAATGCCACAATATGAGGCCCCTATCTAGTTCTATCAGGGCAGATCTTCTCTCAGGTCTACTTGGGTTGCCATATAGTTTTTTGTCACTGGGATATTGGACCTGGTGTTGGGGAATGAGCCAGGCCAGGTGGTAGAAGTTGCGGTGGAGATTTCTTTGGGAACAGTGACCACAATTCTGTAAGTTTTAGAATACTCATACACAAAGATGAGAGTGGTCCTAAGGGAAGAGTACTAAACTGGGCCAAGGCCAATTATATCAAAATTAGATAGGAGCTGGGAAGTGTGGATTGGACACAACTATTTGAAGGGAAGTCCACATTTGATATGTGGGAGGCTTTCAAAGATTAGTTAAAGATAGTGCAGGATAGGCATGTCCTATTAAAAGCAAAGGATAAGAAAGGCAAGATTCGTGAACATGGATGACAGGAGAAATCGTACGACTAGCCAAGAGGAAAAGGGAAGTGTACGTAAGGTCCAAGCAGCTAAGAACAGAACGGGCCTGGAGGAATATTGGAAGAGTATGACCAGTCTTAAATGAGGAATCAAGTGGGCTAAAATAGCTTTAGTGAGCAGAATTAAGGAGAATCCTAAAGCCTTTTATTCTTTTATAAGAAGCAAGCAGGTAACTAGAGAAAGGATTGGTCCACTAAAGGATAAGGAAGGAAGGAAGGCTGTGTGTCGAATCTGAAAGAATGGGTGAGATTCCGAATGATTACTTTGTATCAGTGTTCACTGAGGAGAGGGACATGATGAATGTTGAGATTAGAGATAGAAGTTTGATAACTCTGGATGACGTTGACATGAGTAGGGAAAATGTGTTGGGTAGGCTAGAAGCTATTAAGGTAGACAAACCCCCAGCACCCAGATGGCATCTATCCCAGGTTGCTGAGGGAGGTGAGTGTGGAAATAGCTGGGGCCCTGACAGATATCTTTGTAGCATCCTTAAAGATAGGTGAGGTGCCGGAGGACTGGAGGGTTGCTCTTGTTGTTCCCATGTATAAGAATGGTAGTAGGGATATTCGTGGTAACTGCAGACCAGTGAGCCTGACGTCAATGGGTGAGAAAGTTGCTGGAGAAGGTACTGAGGGATAAAAATCTATTTATATTTAGAAAAGAATGGGTTTATCAGTAATAGGCAACATGGTTTTGCGCTGGGGAGATTGTGCCTTACCAACTTAATACAGTTCTTTGAGGAAGTGACCAAGTTGACAGATGAAGGAAGGGCTGTAGGTGTCACATACATGGACTTTAGTATGGCATTTGATAAGGTTCCCCATGGTAAACTAATAGAGCAAGTGAAGACACATGATATGCAGCGTGTTCTAGTTAGGTGGATAAAGAACTGGGTGATCAACAGGAGACAGAGAGTAGTAGTTGAAGGGAACTTCTCAAAATGGAGAAAGGTGACCAGTGGTGTCCCACAGGGATCAGTGCTGGGGTCACGGTTGCTTGTGATGTACATAAATGATCTGGAAGAGAGCACAGTTGGTGTGATCAGCAAGTTTGCAGAAAACAAAGATTGGTGGAGTAGCAGAAAGCATAGGGGACTGTCAAAGAATACAGGAGAATATAGATAGACTGGAGAGTTGGGCGGAGAAGTAGCAGATGGAGTTCAATCCAGACAAATGTGAGGTGATGCATTTTGTGAAGTTTAATTCTAGAGTGAATTATACAGTAAATGGAAGAGCCTTGGGAAAAGTTGATGAGCAGAGAGATCTGGGAGTTCAGGTCCAATGTACCCTGAAGGTTGCTGCACAGGTAGACAGAGTGATCAAGAAGGCATATGATATGCTTGCCTTCATCAGACGGGGTATTGAGTATAAGAGCTGGCAGGTCATGTTAAAATTGTACACAACATTGGTTCGGCCGCATTTAGAGAACTGTGTACAATTCTGGTTGCCACATTACCAAACACTTTGGAGAGGGTGCAAGAGAAGGTTTACGAGGATGCTGCCTGTATGGAAGGTGCTAACTATGAAGAGAGATTGAGTAGATTAGGATTGTTTTCATTAGAAAAAAGGAGATTGAGGGGGGACCTGATTGAGGTTTACAAAATCATGAAGGGTATTACACAGGGTAGATAGAGATAAGCTTTTTCCCCAGAGTGAAGGATTCAATAACGAGAGGTCACGCTTTCAGGGTGAGAGGTGAAAAGTTTAAGGGGGGTACACGCGCTAAGTATTTTTCACAGAGGGTGGTAGGTGCCTGGAACGCGTTGCCAGCAGAGGTCTTGGAGGCAGGCACAGTAGATTCATTTAAGATGTGATTGGATAGATGCATGGGTAGATGGGGAGCAGAGGGATACAGATCTTTAGGAATTGGGTGACAGATTTAGACAGTAGATTTGGATCGGCTCAGGCTTGGAGGGCCGAAGGGCCTGTTCCTGGGCTGTAAATTTTTATTGTTCTTTTGTTCTTTGGTCTTGCCATCTTTGGCCAATGGGGTCATGAGTGGAGTTTAAAGCATTTGTGGGGTCATGCCAACACCCTTCACTGTTGCCATATGAGGGAAGTGGAAAGTGTACTTAGGAACTGGCTAGAAGTCAAGGTACCAGGAAGTCTGATTGACACTTCTCCAATACATCATAAGACCATAGACTCAGGAGCAGAAATTAGGCCATTCAGCCCACTAAATCACACAGCAGATTCAATCATGGCTGATAAGTTTCTCAAACCCATTCTCCACTTTCTCTCAAGAACCTATCTATCTCTGTCTTAAATATATTCAATGACCTGGCCTCCACAGCCTTCTGTGGCAATGAATTCCATAGGTTCACCCTCTCCGGCTGAAAAGGTTTCTCCTTATTCTAAGGCTGTGCCCTTGGGTCCTAGTCTCTCCTACAATGGAAACATCTTCGCAACATCTACACTGTCCAGGCCATTCAGTATTCTGTATGTTTCAATTAGATCCCCCTCATCCTTCTAAACTCGATCAAATATAAACCTAGAATCCTACCGTTCCTCATATGTTACGCTTTTCATTCCAGGGACCATTCCCATGAACCTCCTCTGAACATGCTCCAGGACCAATACAGCTTTCCAGAGATATGGGGCCCAAAACTGCACACAAAACTCCAAATATGGTTCTGACCAGAGCCTTATAGAGCCCCTGAAGTACATCCCTGCTATTATATTCAAGTCCTCTCAGAATAAATGCCATTATTGCATTTGCCTTCCTTACTATCGATTCAACCTGCAAGTTTATCTTGAGAGAATTCTGGTCTCGAACTCCCAAGTCTCTTTGCATTTCAGACTTCTGAATTTTCTCTCCATTTAGAAAATAGTCCATGCCTCTATTTTTCCTACCAAAGTGTTTGTCCTCACATGTTCAAACATTGTACACCAGCTGCCACTTCTTTGCCCACTCTCCTGACCTGTCCAAATCTTTGTGGCCTCCCCCTCTCCTCAATGCTACCTGTCCTTTTATCTATTTTTGTATTGTCTGTAAACTTAGCCAGAATCCCTCAGTTCGTTCACAGAAACATAGAATCTCTACAGTGTGGAAACAGGCCATTCGGCCCAACAAATCCACACTGACCATCTGAAGACCCATTTCCCGACCTTTTTATTCTACATTTACCTCTGACTAATGCACCTAATGTACACATCATCAAACATTATAGGCAATTTAGCATGGCCAATTCACCTGACGTGGAACGTGCAAACTCCATGAGGCAGGAATCGAACCCAGATCCTTGGCGCTGTGAGCATTAATGTATAAAGTGAGAAGTTGTGGTCCCATCTCTCAGCCTTGCTACCAGCTGCCATCTGGAGAAGGACCCTTTTATATCCACTCACTGCTTTCTGCCAGGAAGCCAAGCTTCTGTCCTTATCTTAGTCAGTAGCTTCCTCTGTGGCATTTTGTCAAAGGTCTTCTTGAAGTCTTCAGGCTGATTATAAGTGTTTGCTCAAACATGCAGATACAATCGTCGGTATATCTCCTATCACATCTGGCTATGTGTTCATCCTGTTTACTTTGACCTACCTCATGGTTAAATTAGTTCACTGGAAGAAGGAACTCATCTAAAAACTAACTATGGACTTTATGCTCCTACAGCAGGAGTCAAGAAATTAACAAACCCAACTGTGTTGCAAAAGGACTATGTAAGTTGTTGCACGTATGAATTTCACTCTATCAAGTATTGCTAATTGCCAAACAGGCAAGCCAGTGTATACTGGCTAGTTCTCAATTTATGTATTATGTATTAAGTTATTTGTATTAAGGACTGTTAAACGTATTAACATGCATAAGAAAGATAATACGTTTATACAGTATTGTTGTCTACGTACAATGAAGAAACTAGATACTGAGGGTGTTAGGCTGTCCATCTGAGACTTGAACTTGCCTGCATGAGAGCGTGTCTTAGTCTGTGATTCCAGTTTAACTGGATGCTTCAAATGATCAACAATGAGGGACAGTTGTCAAGCGACTATAGGCCCAAAATTGGATATGCTAAATTGACTCTGTCAAGACTAGAGCGGTGCTGGGAAGGCACAGCAGGTCAGGCAGCATCCGAAGAGCAGGAAAATTGATGTTTCGGGCAAAAGCCCTTCATTAGGAACCTGATGAAAGGCTTTTGCCTGAAACATCGATTTTCCTGCTCCTCAGATGCCACCTGACCTGCTGTGCTTTTCCAGCACCACTCTAATCTTGACTCTGATCTCCAGCATCTGCAGTCCACACTTCCGTCTTAATTGATTCTCAGCCTGAGAAAACGGGCCTGACAGAAAATTAACTAAATAAAACAGCAGCTAGCAGCTATTGGCTACAGAGAATAGTAGAAGCCAAGGCCACAGAGATCAACCTAAGGGTAACCAACCCAAGGGTCGTATATTGGAGAACTATTGACCAGACTTCCTTGTATCCTGTTTTCCAGCCAATGCCTAAAGACATTCACTTTATATCTTCCTGGCATGGCAGATGAAGAGTATTGGCATGACCCTTTGGATGTTTTAAACCATGCTTATGACCCCAATTACCAAAGGCACAAAACATTCAGGAAGGTCTGGACGAGTGGGTGATAAAAACACACATTGAAAGCCACCCTCTCAGTAAAGACTTGCGGCAAGATTTGTAATGGAAGACTATGTGGCAAAGATGACCCAGAAGATCCGCGCTAACTTGCAAGACCCACCGTGGTAGACGTGTGCCAGCCCTACATCAGAGGGGAAAGAGATTCCAATGACTCAGCTCAAACTCGTGGATTGTTAAGGGTAATATCCTTTCTGAGCAGATAGAGCTAGACAGAGAGTAAATATTATGGCAATTTGGGAAATGGTCACGAGTTGTTAACAAGTAATATTTTGTTATTAAAATCAACTTAAACTGCAAACTGAAGTCAGTATCCCATAGCCTGCCTCACTAATAACGGCACTTGGGTTTTTAATACATGAACTGGTCGAAGTGTCCAAAGCATGGACAACAGCACTAAAATACTCTAATTTTTTTCTATTTTCTTATGTCCAAAGGTACCATTCTATTGTTTAGGAAAAAAATTTCCAGACCGAAAATAAATATCGAAAACAGTTTCACATATTAAAATTATGATGAATACAATTGTAGAAGCATAAATTTCAACAATTCACTACTAATCAATGATAGGATTACAGGTAATTACCATTACAATTCATTCTAACAACATTACTTCCAGAAAGGAAATCTTTAATTACATAAAACATTGGTTATTAAGCTAATTTCATATTATTTGCAGAAATATATGCCCTGCTTGATAACATCTTGCTGGCATGGACAGAAAAAAAAGGTTGCATATGGCATTAATAAAAGCCATTTGAAATTAGATTCATGCTGCTCCTTATTAATTATGAAAAGTATTCTTTTCATGAAAACACTTCAAGAAAGTACAGCAGACCATAACCTTTTCTTGTTTTAAAGGCAGATGTGAAGTGAATATTCCAGGAGTGACGCAGCTGGTCAAACCACTCTGCTTTAAGCAAAACAGAATTTATTTACACACTATGGTTGAAACATGAACAAAAAAACCCCAGAATTTAGAATAACTTAACTTCTTTGAAAGCCCAACTGACTCAATATCGTAACATAACAAAGGTACTGTTCCAATCCATGCAACATCTCATAAATATACCCTTTGGCAAAAGGTAAATTCAAACACCGGTGCTTAATATATAAGGAGACATTTCAGAGAGAAACGTCAGACAAGAAACATCTGTTGACCATGGAACCTTTTTTCTGTGGTAGCTTCTCTGCTACCAGCAACCTTTGACTCCTGCTAAAAGAAACCAAATTAGAAAAAAAACCTGAACTGGGAGAATTGGCCACTCCCCTGCCATTGTTTAAAGTAGCTGAAAATGTGTTGCTGGAAAAGCGCAGCAGGTCAGGCAGCATCCAAGCAACAGGAGATTTGACGTTTCGGGCATAAGCCCTTCTTCAGGACCTGCTGCGCTTTTCCAGCAACACATTTTCAGCTCTGATCTCAAGCATCTGCAGACCTCACTTTCTCCCCATTGTTTAAAGTAGACAAGTCCAGAATACCAGCCCCTCTGCTTTTATGACCCCTCTTGAAAATAACCAAGGAGAAAATAACCTTGTTAAAGAGGCAACATCATCACTATATTCAGCTTAAACTTGAATTACATCAATAAGGTAAATGCACAAATGAATGATATAATGTTGTACTACCAAAGCCCCTTTATATATTTTAGCATAATTTCACCAATTTTGCACATTGCAGCATCACTTCACTGACCACCATTGCATTCAAATCTGCAATGAGACACAAGTAGATTTTCTTTACCATTCAAATTAAAATGTCTAATTTTAAGCATTGTTGATGCCTACATTTAAGCAAAGCACTTTATTTTCCTCAATTATATCACCAATTATAGTCAATGTCCAATCTGTGAAAATGAATCACCAAGATATTCTATCATTGTAAATATAAACACTAATCGCTCAGATTGGAGTGGGTGGCTTTCGCAAACAACCCAATACTTACAGAATTTAATCAATTTCAGAAGCTGAGTTTGTGCCTGCTTAGGACAATCATACCTGCCTATCATTTAAACTTAATTTACCTATTCTCTCCAGTATCAAAAATGGTATGGGTGTCTATCAGAAAAATAGCAATTATCAGAGAAGAGGCTACACAAACCTGACTTTTGATTGTTCAATTAGAATGGTACAGTGTGATGAATGCCTCCCCTTCTGATTTAAGAAAGGAGAACATAGCATCAAGAAACAGTAAGAGGGTTAAAGTAAAACCAGGATTTGAAAAAAAATTGCAAGTTAACAAGTGATAAACAAAGTGAGCAGAGAACACCCGGCATCAGAACAGATGGATAATTCTGTCGTAACACTTACATCCTCAGTAAACTTGCCTATATTTATAAAGGTCAGAAAAGGCGATGTTGACTGATGCTTGTGCAATGTTCAGTACAAATACAGACACTTCAGACAAAGAAGTGGTTTGTACCCATTCGCAGCAAGACCTGGACAACATAGAGTCAAAGAGATGTACAGCATAGAAACAGACCCTTTGGTCCAACCCGTCCATGCCGACCAGATATCCCAACACAATCTAGTCCCACATACCGGCACGTGGCCCATATCCCTCCAAACTCTTCCTATTCATACACCCAACCAAACGCCTTTTAAATGTTGCAATTGTACTAGCCTCCACCACTTCCTCTGGCAGCTCATTCCATACACGCACCACCCATTGACAATGTTGGCCCGTAGGTCTCTTTTATATCTTACCCGTCTCACCCTAAACCTATGCTCTCTAGTTCTGGACTCCCTGATCCCAGGGAAGAGACTTTGTCTATTTATCCTATCCATGCACGTCATAACTTTGTAAACCTCTATAAGGTCACCCCTCAGCCTCTGCCGCTCCAGGGAAAACAGCCCTAGCCTATTCCATCTCTCCCTATAGCTCAAATCCTCCAACCTGGCAACATCCTTGTAAATCTTTTCTGAACCCTTTCAAGTTTCACAACATCTTTCCGATAGGAAGGAGACCAGAACTACAAGTAATATTCCAACAGTAGCCAAAACCAATGCCCTGCACAGCCACAACATGACCTCCCAAATCCTGTACTCAATACTCTGACCAATAAAGGAAGGCATACCAAATGCCTTCTTCACTATCCTATCTATCTGCGACTCCACTTTCAAGGAGCTATGAACATGCACTTCAAGATCTCGTTGTTCAGCATCACTCCCTATGACCTTACCATTAAGTGTATAAGTCCTGCTAAGATTTGCTTTCCCAAAATGCAGCACCTCACATTTATCTAAATTAAACTCCATCTGCCACTTCTCAGCCCATTCGGCCCATCTGATTAAGATCCTGTTGTAATCGGAGGTAACCTTCTTTGCTGTCCACTACATCTCCAATTTTGGTGTCATCTGCAAACTTACTAAGTTTACTTCTTATGCTCGCATCCAAATCATTCATATAAATGACAAAAAGGAGAGGACCCAGCACCAATCCACTGGTCACAGGCATCCAGTCCGAAAAACAACCTCCCCCACCACCCTCTGTCTTCTACCTTTGAGCCAGTTCTGTATCCAAATGGCTAGTTCTCCCTGTATTCTGAGAAATCTAACCTTGCTAACCAATCTCCCATGGGGAAATCTTGTCGAATACCTTACTGAAGTTCCTATAGATCACATCTACCACTCTGCCCTCAAAAATCCTCTTTGTTACCTCTTCAAAAAAACTCAATCAAGTTTATGAGACATGATTTCCCACGCACAAAGCCATGTTGACTTTCCTGATCAGTTCTTGCCTTTCCAAATACATGCATATCATGTCCCTCAGGATTTCCTCCAACAATGTGCCCACCACCTACATCAGGCTCACTGGCCTTTAGTTCCCTGGCTTGTCCTTACCACCCTTCTTATACAGTGGCACCATGATAGCCAACCTCCAGTCTACCGGCACCTCACCTATGACAATTGATGATACAATTATCTCAGCAAGAGACACAGCAATCACCTCCCTAGCTTCCCACAGAGTCCTAGGGTACATCTGATCAGGTCCTGGGGAATTATCCACCTTTATGTGTTTCAAGAAAACCTACACTTCCTCCTCTGCAATATGGACATTTTTCAAGATATCACCATCTATTTCCCTACATTCTATATCTTCCAATCCTTTTCCACAGTAAATACTGATGGCAAAATACTCGTTTAGTATCTCCCCCATTTTCAGCGGCTCCACACGAAGGTCGCCTTGCTGATCTTTGAGGGGCCCTATTCTCTCCCTAGTTACCCTTTTGTTTTTAATGTATTTGTAAAAACTCTTTGGATTCTCCTTAATTCTATTTGCCAAAGCTCTCTCATGTCCCCTTTTTGCCCTTCCCTATTTCCCTTTTAAGTATACTCCAACTGCCTTTATACTCTTCGAAGGATTCACTCGATCCATCCTGTCTATGCCTGACATATGCTTCCTTCTTTTTCTTAACCAAACCCTCAATTTCTTTAGTCATCCAGCATTCCCTATACCTCCCAGCCTTTCCTTTCACCCAAACAGAATATACTTTCTCTGGATTCTCGTTATCTCATTTCTGAAGGCTTCCCATTTTCTAGCCATCCCTTTACCTGTGAACATCTGCCCCCAATCAGCTTTTGAATGTTCTTGCTTAATACCATCAAAATTTGTCTTTCTCCAATTTAGAACTTCAACTTTTAGATCTGGTCTATCCTTTTCCATCACAATTTTAAATCAAATAGAGTTATGGTTCTTGGCTTGTTTGACAAGCATCACATAAAGAACAGCTTCAAAATAAAAGACTCTCAATGGCATTACCATTTTTGAATTCCTTACCCGCAATATCCTGGGTGACACCATTGATCAGAAATTGAACTGGGCCAGTCATATACATGATATGCTACAACTGCAAATCAGAATTCTGAGAGAATAGGAACACTTTGTGGAGTAACTCACCTTCTATCTCCCAATGCCTGTCCTCTATTACAAAACACGATGGTGGGTGACCTTACATGTCAAGGACTACAATGGTTCAAGATGGATAAGCAATTAAAAATTGTTGGTTTATTTTGTGACACTCACATCCCATGACATATAAAACCAGCACTTACATTTGCATTGTCCAAGTAAATCCAAGTGAGACTTTACCTGTTTGAATTCAGAGTCTTTGCCAACCATGGCCTGAACATTGTAAACAATTGGATCCCCCTTCATTGCTGGCAAAGGTTCCCACGTGAGATCACATACATTCTCCTTCAGTTGTTTCAATCTCGGAGCTGAACAGAAAGGAATTAGACAGGTTAATTTAGTAAAGCAAATAATAAAAGCAGATATGAAATTAGTATATAGTCTTTTTTAACAAGAAATGAACTTGTATCAAGTATCAAGAGGATACACATCGGCTGCAAGCTGTTGCTTACAATTGTGGCCACGTTTTTGCATGAATATAAAATCTTTCTCTTTCTTCTGAAGCAAGGCACCACCTCGAACTGAATGACAATTTCAGTTTTTCAGTATTGCCGCTGAGAGCTGTTAGCAGAAGGCACACACCAAGACATTAGGGGTGACAGACCCTCTCTTCTGTAAGGAATGGCAATTTTACTTAAGATTATAAAACAAACTCGTTTACAAATATATTTCTATTAATTGTTTACTTTGTGACATTTATAGTGGTCATGGAGAAGTCATCAAATTGGATGGATTTAATCTAATGTGAAGGAGTGCTACTTGGAAACAAGAGGTGAATGAAGCTGCATTTAGGATGGGGAAGGTGAAATGAATGTCATAATTTATAGAGAGAGATAATTTGAAAAAAAACACAGGACTTTGCAAAACTGCCTTTTCAGACCTTCAAAATGGGACACTGGCAAAATTCTTTGAGGTCATTGCAGAATTACCCTTGGCAAATTCAAAAGCTGAAAATGGACACATAATTGGTGCTATTACGACACAGCGTAAACCCACTCTGTTTATTTTAAACCAGCAATACAGAAAAGATTTGTTCTTCAGGTCGGTATCGATGTTTTTTTCTCTGTGTAGGCGCATTCTCTTAGCAGTTTACATCTGTTGGTCTTTTGGCAGTTCTGCACCAACAGTTCAATTTTTCCCAGTCTTATACCCTCAAAAACATTGAATTGATTGGAGGTCGGTACTTTTTTTTGGGGGTAGAATTTAAATTGATTGGCCTATTTTCAAAGTTGCTTTTGTCTCCAGACAACCAGCTCCCCTAGCTGTTGGACCAAAAGGTTACATTGTATTTTGTTCAGAACACTTAATGCTGTCAGATAGTTGCGCTAGCTTTTAACTCTCTTAAAGGTACAGTACCCCTTACACCTTCATAACATAATACTGACATTAAAATTTAATCTATAGTTCTAACCATCTAAGATAATCAAATAAACAAAGAAGACACAATAAGCACTTACCTTTAACAGGAGATGGGGGAGATTTGGCAGTTGTGAAAGTGTAAACGTCAGAAAAGGATCCTTCACCTGCTTCATTACATGCCTGAATTTTAAATCTGTAGCATGTTGACTCATTGAGTCTTTGAACTTTGTGTGTGTGACATGGTCCTTTGCATATAGTTGAATACCTGAAAGATAACCAGGTTTTAATGGCATCTGCAAAATTCTGAAACATCCAGACTTGTCCTCTATCAAGTATTAAATACTCAGTTTTTCCTCATTTATTAAAGGTTTCTTTTAAGATTCCAGCTTATGGTATCCTTGATGCTTGGTTGTTTATTATTTTTAAATGGAACTCGTTATGGCTTGCAATTGGTTTCAACATTTTCTTCCAAAATTTGTCTCATGTGTCACTGACCACCATATCTGCACCAATTTTCTTCTTCCTGGTTGATTTTATCACAAGTTTTATTGCTTATTTATGTTAAGCAAATCCTTGCTTTCCCAATCCTATTTCACCACCCAGAATGGTTTTTGGGTGTGGCCACCATAGTTCTCCATAACTCATAGTCAATTTGTGAGAAGAAGGTTTAACATGGAATTCCAATAAATAATATGAATTACATGCAAGACAATTACCAGCTACTTATTAAAATACTTTATAGAAATTATTTACACAAATCTACACTTTTATTTATAGCATGCTCATGTACAGAAATCAGATCTCTATAAGCACTAAAATCAATTTAAGGGATCGCTGCACCACTGACAATATACAATATTCATGGAACGGTTCAATTACTCTCAAATGTATGCAATGTGGAATTCATCCAATATCAAGCAGCTTTTAAAGTATTAATTTACGTATTGAGACCATACCATGGCATAAATTAATGGGACACAGAAATACAGTGCCACTTTCACACAGTGCATTCTTAATTGTTGCTGTTCCATCAGAAATAAATACCTTTGGAAGCTAGACATTTATCCACAGGACAAGAGAAAGGGAGAAAAAGATGAATCAGAATCACTTTGTGCAACTTTTATACACCTCATTTGGCCATTTTAGTAGTACCCATTAGAAATAAATTCTGTTGAAGTTACCTCCCATTTTTGTCCTCCATTTGTAAGACATACTGAATGGCATCTGATGCCAAAACTTTTGCAGTCCCCTCTCCCCATTTGAGCTTCAGGGTTTGATAACTAAAGGCTACACATTCAAGTCGAGGTGGCTCTGGAGGCAGTGGTTTTGTTTTTGCTTTAATGGTATGGCTGAAAGGACCAGGTCCAATGCTGTTTACAGCCTGTACTCGTATTCTGAAAGTGAAAAAAAATGGTTCTGATGATAAAGTACTGAAACAGTCCCTTGCATTCATTAGTGCGTAACTTTAAATTAGTTCAGGTTTCAGTGTTAGATGAAATATCAGCTACAACATTTTACAATACGCACACACGGTAATGTACACATACACATGATAGTAAGATTAAGGTGGAACATTTTGATATTCTTGGGCATGTCAATATTAAGGAGGTGGTCGTAATGAGTACTTGGAAAAGCATCTGCAAGTCATCAGGGTCTGATGGGATCTATCCAAGGGTACTGAGGGAGGCCATGGAGGACATTGCTGGGGCTTTGACAGAGACCTCTGCATCCTATTTAGCCACAAGCGAAGTTGGTAAAGAAGGCACATATAATGCGTTTACTTTCATTCACTGGACATTGAGTATAAAAGTTAGCAATTCACGTTGCAGCTTTTTAAAAGTTTAATTAGGCCACATTTGATGTATTGTATGCAGTTCTGGTTGCCACACTGTAAAGAAGGTATGGTGACTTTGGAGATGGTGCAAATGAGTTTTACTAGGATGTTGCCTGTATTGGAGTGTATTAGCTATAAGGAGAGGTTGGACAAATTTTCATTATTTTCATGACAGCATCAGACAGCGAGGGGTGGCCTGATAGAAATATATAAAATTATGAAATGCATGCTTAGAGGGGATGGGCAGTCTTTTTCCAATGCTGGACATGTCAAATACTATGGGGCACAGTTTTAAGATGAGAGAAGAAAGTTTAAAGAAGATGCGCGAGGCAAGTTTTTTTTACATAAAGGCTGGTAGGTGCCTGGATCATACTGCCAAGGGAGGTGGTAGAAGTAGCAATATTTAAGATGCCTAAAATCAAACACAAAAATAGACAGGAATAGAGGTATACATATCATGTACAGGCAGATGGCATTAGTTTAGAAAGATGTTATAGTCAGAACAGACATGGTTGGCCAAAGGGCCTATTCCTGTGCTGTATTGTTTTTGCTCTAATGCTCACAGCGAGGTAAGTGAATTACTGCTTATAGCGGTGAAACCAATGGTTGCTTTTGGTAAAGTGTAGGCAATTTCAGTTTGCACAGTTGCAGAAATACAGCATTCAACAAAAGATGTATGGTTTATACATATATGCCTACATAGAAACTTTTGAAACAGTGCTTTGATTTCAAACGAGTGGTATATGTGTGTATTTGTGTAACAGATTTAAAGATCAACTCTGTTGTGTCTTTTTGGAAGCACAATTTTAAACCAGTATGTGGCTCCTGCAGTTTAAATGTCAGTTTGCTTGCATTGGAAAGCTTTTTTCTTGGCTAGGTTGAAGACAATATGACTGGACTCAGATGCCATTATAGTTTCTCCAACAAAAAGATCATTCAGAACAGTTCAGGGAATGAGTTAATTCAGTGAAAGAGTTTATTTTGTGAAACTTCCAGAGTGGGAATGTTTTGTTAGTAATCTGCATTGGTTATTAAAAGCTGAACAATTGTAAGATCTCAGTTGTGAATATTCCAGGGAAAAAGCCTAACAGCTCAAAATTGGAACTAAGAAAACCTACAGCATGAAGAGGGAACGATCTGTCTCTGTTCTTTGACTAACTATAAAATGATTCTGTTGGGGTGGGAGGGAATTTGTTTTGCTACAATTTTAGAAATATTTTAAACTTTTGAAGAACAAACTTATGCTTAATGTTAAAACAAAATATCCAGCCTGCATTGCTTGTGTTTCAGCAAAAGACTGCAGTGTCTTTTTTTAAAGGAAGGAACAAAATGTCATCTATTACGACAGATTTTATTCTGAATTCTTACTAGTGCAGGAGCATCAGCTGGGATCACAACAAGTGGTGCCTCTTGTGGGACTGGAGTTCATTGAATTTAAGACGTCTTTTGAAGAAATGGGTATGTGGAGGTGGTCGACATAAAACAGCTATGTTGAGCTATATTATGGATTTTGAATATAGCTTTGGGAGTAAAAAATATCGCAGTGGACTATTTTAAAGATTTGACAATGGCCAAATTGAGAGAATTAATGAATAAACTGAAGCCAGAACTAAAAGCTTAAATGATTATTCAACATTTAGAATTAGAAGAGAAACTTGAATATGAGAGGTCATCGTTAGAATTAGCTGCGATATGGTTAGTGAAAAGACTTGAGTTAGAAGAAAAACAGCAGGACAGAGCAATGGAACAGGACATAGAGTTAAGAGGACTTAAATTGAAGAGATAGAATAAAGAAATGGTGGCTCAGTGCAGGAATCTGGGTTCAATTCCACCCTTGGGAAACTGTTCAAATTCTACACAGACATTCTCCCTTATCTGTGTGGGTTTCCTCCAGGTGCTCCAGTTTTCTCCCACAGTCCAAAGATGAGCAGGTTAGGTGGATTGGCCATGGTAAATTGCCCATAGTGTCCAGGTATGCAGGCAAGGTGAATTAGCCACAGTAAATGCAAGTTTACAGGGATATGGTAAAGGAGTGGGTCTGGGTGGGATCCCCTCCAGGGTGTTGACTGGATGGGTCTAAGGATTCTAAAAACAGACAAGTTCAGAGTAATGGAAGTAAAAATAGATTAATTTAAAAGGAAAGACATTAAAAAAATGTGAACTGTAAAGAAACGGGGAAATTAGAGAACATAAGCAAATTAAAAAGCTCAAGAATTATTCTGATTCCAATTAGGAATTTAACAAAGAATCTACACTTAGTGCCGAATTTTACTGAGGTTAGAGTCCAAAAGACATTTCAACTCATTTGATAGCTGGCTGGACAGATGAAGTGGTCAGAAGATGCTCATACCTAAGGGTGGCACAGTGGCTCAGGGTTAACACTGCTGCCTCACAACACCAGGGTCCCAGGTTTGATTCCAGCCTTGGGTGACTGTGTAGAGTTTGCACATTCTCCCTGTGTATATGCGGGTTTCCTTCGGGTGCTCCCATTTCCTCTCACAGTCACAAAGATATGTAGGTGAGGTGAATTGGCCATGTTAAATTGCCCATGGTGTTCAGGGATGTGTAGCTTAGATGCATTAGTCAGGGGAAATGTAGGGTTATAAGGTAGGGGAAAAGGTCTGGGTGGGACACTCTTTGGAGGGTCAGTGTGCACTTGTTGGACCAAATGGCCTGTTTCCACAGTATAGGGAGTCTATTCTATTCTAAAATGTTTTGGCAGGTACAGCTGTAACTGTATACGTAAGATTGTCAGAAGAACAACCTGCAGTTCTTGAAACTTTAAAAAAAAAATGCTCAACACTAATTAATTTGTTCCTGAAGCTTGTAAATTAAAATTTAGAACTACAAAAATAAACTTAATTAGATATTTTAGAATTTCTGAAGGAAAAATAAATGCTGTGGAGTAAGTGGTTTAGGGATACAGAAGTTAGAGAAAATTGAGAATGTAAGATACATTAAGATCATAGAAAAATTCAGAAATAACATTACTACAAACCCAAAAACCTATTTAGATGAGGACCAAATATCAAGGATCAGAGAAGCTGCTGTTTTGGCAGATATCTATGATTTCTCATATTTAAAGGTAGAGAGATAGCCATATGGGAATCCTCAAGGCAAATGAACAAATTGAAAATCTATACACAAAAGAGGTACTGGCTTTAGAGTTCAAACAGAAGGGTGCCAAAGTAATAAAGGAGAAAACCTAGAACCAAATAGTGATATAAAGAAATTAACATGCTTACAATAAAAGAAGATTGGACATACCAGAGCCAATTGCTGCAAATTAAATGGGAAATTGATTGCATTAGTGGGAATAGCCAAACAATCTTCAGAAAATAGGGCATCGGGAAAGGAAATGGATGTGGGTACTTGATTGG
Organism: Hemiscyllium ocellatum; assembly: GCF_020745735.1. Taxonomy (NCBI): domain Eukaryota; kingdom Metazoa; phylum Chordata; class Chondrichthyes; order Orectolobiformes; family Hemiscylliidae; genus Hemiscyllium; species Hemiscyllium ocellatum. The sequence goes on along the minus strand of NC_083412.1, from coordinate 22,083,280 downwards.
CACCACTTCCACAGACATCTATTCCCCTCACTGATGTGCAGTAGTAGCAGCACATACCATCTACAAAATGCACAGCAGAAACTCACCAAGGCTCCTGAGATAACACTTTCCAAACCACAACCATCTATCATATAGAAGGACATGGGCTAACTACATGGGAACAGTGCCATCTCTAAATTTCCCTCCAAACCACTCACCATCTTGATTTGGAAATATATTGCTGTTCTTTTCATTTTGTTCGGTTAAATTCTGGAACTTCAGCTTTGATGGCATCGAGGGCCTAGCTACATGATAGGGACTGCAATAATTCAAGAGGATAGTCCACCACCACTTTCTCAAAGGCAAATAGAAAAAAAACAATAAATGCTGATCCAGCTAGCAATGCCTTCATCCCACCAGTGATTTTTTAAAAAAGGTATTAAAACTGCAGTTGCATTACAAAGAGAATGTATTTCTTTGAATGTACAAATAAAAGGTGATTCAGGATAATCATGAAAATTCCTTGAATATTGACAAAGAAAATCAGACCACTGGAGGTTCTGAATATTTTAGATCAAAAAGGAAGGTATTTTATGATGTTTCAAGTAGAGGTCAGAGAGATGTACAGCATGGAAACAGGTGCTTCGGTCCAACTTGTCCTTGCAGACTAGATACCCAAACCTAATCTAGTCCCACTTGCCAGCACCCGGCCCAAAGCTCTCCAAACCCTTCCTATTCATATATACCCACCCAGTTGCCTTTTAAATGTTGCAATTGTACCAGCCTCCACCACATCCTCTGGCAGCTCATTCCATACACGTACCACCCTCTGTGTGAAAACATGCCCCTTAGGTGCCTTTTATATCTTCCTCCTTTCACCCTAAATCTATGTCCTCTAGTCCTGGACGCTCCTACCCCAGGGAAAAGACTTTTTCTATTTGTCCTATCCAAACTCTTCATGATTTTATAAACTTCTATAAGGTCACTGCTCAACCTCCAACACTGCATGGCAAACAGCCCCAGCCTATTCAACCTCTCCCTATAGCTCAAATCCTCCAACACTGGCAACATCCTTGTAAATATTTTCTGAACCCTGTAAAATTTTACAACATCCTTCTGATAGGAAGGAGACCAATATAAAAGATGTAAACCAATAAATATATAGAAAGATACTAGAGCAAGTCAGTCATTGATGTTGGCTGATGATACTAATGTCCAGAGGACTTAATAAAAGCAAAAATATTAATTGTAAATATACATGGGCGTTACAAATTAGTCCCAGTTCACAGAATTGGATTAAAGAGTAACCTTACAATTGATAAGTTTTAGAATTCTATCCCTTTCATTTGTAGGTCTACCTATAGCATATGGACGGTAGTGATTCAAGAAGGCAGCTGACCTCTATCTTCTCAATGGCTACTGGGGTGGGCAATAAATGCTGATTCAGCCAGTGATGTCCACATCCCACCAGTGAATAAACTGTTAAAATGGTGGAGTAGTTAAACAAATTCCAATAGAAAGAATTGATCTTATCTTGCCAAATGACCTGGTTGGTTCAAAAATAGTCTCACAGAGGGTGGTGGAACAACAACTATGATGATAGAGGAGAACATTTCCCAACTATTGTGATTAGACCTTGGCTAATAGATTTAGACAAGAAGCAGCGTCTATGATCTGACGAGATGTCTTGGAAATTCATAAATGGTTAATGCATAAAATTTTGAAAACTTAGCTATAAAGGGTGAGGAATAAGAGAATGGCGCTAACAATGTTGAGCCCATCTTCTTAAATAGAACTGAAAAACAAAAGGCCTTGAAAATGAAAGATATATGCCAAATGCAGTCAATACTAAACCTGAGCGTTAATATTTGAATGACAAAATATTAATGAAGAAATGGAGAATACGTCAAATACCAGATGTTATATCGTGGTCCATCAGGTGATAATTTCACTTGAATATTGCAGTGCAATTTTATGAGTTGCTCATGAAATGCTAATAGCCAGGATTAGAAAAATATGTGGTCAAATTTTATCAGGCATGCCATACATATCCAAACCAATCTATTAAAACCCTGCTAAATGGTTTTGAAAACTAGAATTAAAACAGCTGATTTGATTAATGCTTGGAATTTCTCAACTACCAGATATGTTTAAACCAGCTCTTTTAATTCTAGAATGACATTTCACTTTATTTGAAAAGGTAGCTGGGCAGACGAACTGACCAAAAGCATTAGTGTGTTTTGAGATACAGCTAGGTCAATGTGCAATTTTGCAAAAAGAAAAATTTGAAGAGTATAAAACTGTTAATAAAGCAATTACAGCCTTGTTTCTGAACTTTGTGAATTAAAATTTAGAACAAGGAAGAAACCTATTTAGACATTTGCAGAATTTGTATTGGAAAAAGAAATGCTGTGGGATCAGAAATTTCAATTACTGAAGTTACTGACAGATACCTATGACATCTCACACAAAGAGTTAATGTCGGAAGATGCTCAGATGGGAATCTACAGGGAACTTGGACAAATGGGAAATATATAGGAAATATACAGATAGGAGAGGTACTGGTTTTAGGGATCCATCAGAAGGATGCCAAAGTAATAACGGGAAAAGGATAGAACCAAACAGTTAACTAAAGAAAATAACATGCTTGGATTATAATAATACTGAACTTACTTAAGCAAACTGTAAGAAGGTAAATAAAAACTGATTGCAGGAATGGGAATATTTAAGGAGTCTTCAGAAAAAGGGTATCATGAAAGGATATTAATACAGTCACTGTAGTACAAAGGGACCTTGTTTTCTTAGAACATACTAAAAAGAGATCTCTTTGTAGAGTCATGAAAATCATTCTTTGTAAATTGATAAGGAGAATCAGACCTTTCAAGATTTTGAATAGTTTCTCTGGTAAGGAGATATTCCCTTACACTAACTGATAAAGACATCGACAGATCCTGGGGCAAATTATTCACTTATGCAGGTAAATGACATCAATATTTTCTAGAGGACTCAATAAAAGAGAAACTATTAATTGGAGGTAGATATGGAGATTATAAACCAGTCCCGTTATGCAGAGCTTGATTTAAAAAGTAACTTAGTAAATTAAGAATGTGTTCTAGGGGTGTAACAAATCATTATGGAAGGGAATTATCTTAGGAAGTGATCTGGGTGGTTCAAACATATAGGCTTCCCTGAAGGTGGTGGAAGAACCAAGAGGGGCAAAAGAAACCAAAATGCGACAAGAAGAAAACCCAGAATTGTTTCCTGACTGTAACAATGAGATCTCAGGGTTAAGAGTGTGGTGCTGGAAAGATACAGCAGGCCAGGCAGCATCCGAGGAGCAGGAGAATTTACATTTCAGACACAAGCACTTCAGCAGGAGATCTCAGGTTATAGAATTAGGCTAGAAGAGAGGGAGTGCACGAAAAATGGAGGTGATTTGTATACACTCGATTTGATATAATGTGATAGTTCCGTTCTCTTGCGACCTTGTGTTATAAAAAACAATACGCAATAGCTGCACCATGTAAACTAATGGGATAATAACAAACACAGGTGAGGAAAGTTTGCGTTCTACAAATAATGGTCGAAATTCTTCAATCACGTTAAAGCCAATACGCGTTGTGGCAGAACTGACTGTACAGATTTCATAAATTTAAATAAAAAGGATGATGCTAAAAAGAATGTGGCTGACATGTTCAACCCACCTTCTGTAACAGAAAGGCAACAAATCAGAAATAAGAGAGATGTACATAAAGAAGTGTCTGCAGAAATGGAGTCAGAACCATTACCTACATGTTATCATTTGAAAGACAAAGTATTAATATGAGTATTAGAGTACCTCAAATACCACATATGGGCAACAGCTGGTAATTCTATGACTATTAAAAAATTTGAAGAGTAACTCAAAATGCCAATTCAATTCCAGTCACTTAGATACGAGGAAAAGATTACATCAAGATGTAGTCAAATTTTGTCATGCATGAGGTAGTGCAGAAACGCTAACCATCAATTAAACCTGCTCCTTTAAGCCTGAAAGTCGTTTTCAAAGAATTGTTTAGCAAGGTTTTAATCAGTTGTGCATACCTCTTGCTAAAGCCAAATATGAGAATCAGTACCTTTTATTAATTATAGATGTTTCCAAAAGATTTCCTCAGGTTGTGTTTTTAGAACAGAAAAATTACAAAAACAGCATAGAATGTTAGATCATTTTAACAAAGTTTGGACTTCTCAAAGAACCAGATCAAGGTTCAAATTTTATGTCATAAAAATTCAAAGTACAATAATTAGTTTGCTAATTGAACAATTTATATCTTCTACTTATCATCCACAATCTTAAAGTGTTTTGGAAAGTTGGCATCAAATTTTGAAGACCATAACTAAAGCTATTGTCAGGCACCTCCTAATGACTGCGATAAAGGAATTGTTACCGTTCACCATTATGGATGTTCATAACGAGTCCATAGGATTCGGTCCTTTTGAGCTGATTTTTAGGCCTGGAATAAGAGGACCACTTAAACTGATTCAGAGAAATTGATAAACCAAAGTCCAGAGACTACACTTTCAGTTTGAGTTTCAGGCAGAAGCTAACCAAGGCAATGTGTACTGGCCAAAACCCAGTGGAAGAGTGTTCAACATCTATGAAAGCTACAGCAAATATAAAAAGCGCCAAATTCCAATTTTTTTGCTAGAGACAAAGTATTGTCATTTGTCTCTGGGGAACCATTAAAATCAAGGTTCACTTTAACTAATCAATTTAAAAACAAGTTCAGAGTGGTAAAGTGTGCGTGTTATGTTAACATGTAAATGAGATATGATGACAGGGAGGACAGTCATGAGAAAAGCAGATTCATGGGTAAAGAATAAACAAAAAAAGGGAGTGATATGGCTCAATATAAATAGCGAAACAGAAATTGAAAACTGGAAGGCTGATCCTCTACAAATCAGATTGGGTAACAGAGGGATTTAGAAGTTAGTGTGATATTTCATCTTCTAAATAAACTGTAAAAATTGCTTACAAAGACTATTACAGACTCAGATTGCTTTATGGAGAAAAAAAACCCACTGGTCATAGAAAGTTTGGCATCAGCAGTTGTAGATTTAAACCTAACTTAAACCAGGGTGGGACAGCTTGGCACATAAACAATTTAGAGTAACTAGCCATCACTTGATACAGCATACCTGTATGTTGTATCTGGCTGCAGATTTTGGATGATACAATTAGTCGATCTGTCTGCTGTTATTGGCTGCTTGTCACCAAAGTCTATACTGTAGCTTGAGATTTCAGAACCATTATTGCGAGGCTCTTCCCACTGTATGGCTAGACATGTTGAAGGGGAGTCAAGTGGGGTATCAAGTTTATCTTCATCCACTATTTGCAGAAAGCTTATAGCAGCTGGAACAGACGGTGGAGTCATGCACAAAACCACATCACTGAAAGGACCTGCACCAGCAACATTCAGTGCCTGGAAACAGAAGGTTGTAGGTTAATAACAAGCCACATATTATTCTTCTAATGGTTATTTTGCTTTTAAGTCATATAAAGTAAGTGTAACTTTCTATTTCCCCTTTTAACTTTATACTTTGGTACTTGTTCAGTTCTCAATAACTTACTGTGAATCATTGACATCAAATGTACAAGTTTGTTCCAGTTAATGGCTACAAACTCAATTAGTATAATTAAGAATGACACTTAGTTACTTCTGTTCTATAAAAGGCTGTTATTTACATTTAAAACTGTAGGAATTGAATGTAAAACCTTACAAGGAGTAAGAAGAAGTTGGCTGAAATGTAGGAAATACTTAAAATTCATTGGAAACATTTTAAATATTTTAAGAAAATACTTAAAATTCAGTCTGGGCATCAATGAGTACTGAATGGGATATCCAGTTCAGGGAGTTCAGTAGTGTTTAGAATATTATAATTTAAAATTTATGATCTGACTTTGTTGTAGAACTTTCAGAATGGTCAGATAAGTACATGTACTGACTCTTGAGAAGGCAGCTTAGAATTTTCAAGCGTAACAAAATAATGCAAAGAGGACAATGGCAGGTGCAATTTAATGCAATAACACACAGAAAGGAAAATAAGGAGAAAAACTCAAAATGGTGTTAAAATAACAAAGGGTGAAGCTGTAAGTGATTTAACAATGTGGATGTGATGGTAAATATATCCATCAGATTCTGTGAAACATTACTCAAAGTCAACAGAATATTGGGACTATACAGTCCCATAATCAGTTAGAAATTATGAGGACACTGTACAGTACTAAGGTTAAACTACATCTTGAATACCATGCCCAGTTTGATTTGCTGGAAGAGGGAAACATTCAAGTATTGGAGGCTATAGAGAAAGCTCATGAGGCTGACACATAGAGTTTGAGACTTGAAGTATGAGGAATAACTGCAATGACGTGGGCTGTTCAGCTAGAAAACAAAGTGTCTGAAATAGTTTAGTTAATCAAAATGATAAATGGATTGGAAAAGGCAGATTAGTATTATGATTGGTGGGTGGTGCTAGAAAAATCAAGCAAAATAATATAAAAATTATTTTTCCAACAATAAATCTAGAATAATCCATTTTGAGAACAGAACACTGTTCTGAGAATCTAACGAAGGATTTCTGTATATCAGTGCACATTGGGTAAAGATTATATAGCTTACTGGGACAGAGAGAAGATAATGTCTTATTCAACTGAATTAAGATGCATACTTAAAATTCAACATTCACTGAAAGAGAATCTTAGGGTCACTATTAAGGTTGAATCTTGAGAGTGACCAAAGAAATTGGCTGAAAACAGCACATTTTGTTGGAATAGGTTCAGGTATAGAAACAATACTGAATTTTAAATGCTTATTGTTTATAATTATTTGAATTCAATGCAAATTGATATTCTCTGCAAACATGACCAGACTCAAAGGGAGAAAAGGTCGTTCAGAAATTGAGTCAGACAAAACTTAAAAATAAGAAATACATTAGATGAAAATGAAGATGATCAAAGTATAAAGCAGTTTATATAGGAGGAAAAACTGAATGACCTCCGTAAACAGTGTTGAAATAATGATGAGTTGAAAGAGATCATTAGCCTTAGTAAAACTTGACTCTCAGACTGCACTAATTGGAGTACATCCAAGTACTACGTCCTGTTCTGGTCATATAGATGGTCTGTCGGAGTTGGGAGCAGTGCAGGAAAGAACCAGAAAACTGATTTCTGGTGTAAGAGATATGGGCAACAGTGCAGAAACCTAATCTGAAAAAGAGTTAAATCTCACTCTACAAGTTAATTATTTTTCTCTCCAAAGATGGTACCAGATCTAAAAATTATTTCCAGTACTTTGTTTTCATTTTGATGCTAAAAACTGGGTTTTTCCCAGGGGTAACCTTGGAACAGTCCTCTTTCCTTAATGCCCCCTTGACAGTTCAGGAAATACAGGAGGCAGCTAGGCAACTTCAAAGTGGGAAAGCGCCTGGCCCTGACGGTCTTCCGGGTGAGTTTTATAAGGAGTTTGTAGGGATTCTGTCAGGGCCAATGTTGGAGATGTACAATCATTCCTGTATACATGGATGTCTACCACCATCTTTGAGAGAAGCTAATATTTCCTTAATTCTTAAGAAGGGGAAGGTTCCTGAGGATTGTGCCTCATACAGGCCCATCTCTCTATTAAAGTCAGATTTCAAGATTCTGTCCAAGATCCTGGTGCTGAGATTGGAAAGAGTGTTGCCCCATATTATTAAAGAGGACCAGACAGGCTTTATAAGGGTCCTCTAATAATATTAGAAGGTTGCTGAATATGGTCCAAGTTTGTCAACAACGATCGATTCAAAAGTTGGTGATTTCCATAGATGCAGAGAAAGCATTTGACTGGGTGGAATGGCCGTATATTTTTATGTCTTAGAACAGTTTGAGTTGGATGGAGTCTTTGCTAGGTGGGTGGAGGTTTTATATCGCCACCCTCTGGCCACAATCATCACCAACCGGGTGAAGACTGGGAATTTTATGATTGGTAGGGGTAGTCGGCAATGCTGCCCCCTCTCACCATTGTTGTTTATGTTGGTGATATAGCCCCTGGCAGAGGCCACTCATCAGAACGTCCACATAACCGCTCCGGAAGTGGAATCGAGGGCACACAAGATTGCACTGTATGCGGATAATGTCCTTCTGTTTTTATTGAACCCAATGATCTCTGTACCCCATTTGATACAATGTATTAATTCATTTGGGGCTATTTCAGGGTATAAGTTTAACTTTGCAAAATCGGAGGCTATGCCTTTGGGGAGTCTTAAGGATGTGCCAGAAGTTGAAGGTGGCTCTTAAGTTCCCTTTTAAGTGCTCACGGGCACTTTTATGTCTAGGGAATTCCTAGGCATTTTTATTACCCCCAAGTTTGATCTGTTATTTTGGACTAACTTTGTTCACTTGCTCGACAATATTAGGCGAGATCTTCAGAGATGGAGGCTCTTCCAATTTCATGGCTGGGCCGAATATCTCTCATTAAGATGAGTGTTCTTCCTCGTTTGCTTTATCCCATGTGTATGCTCCCTATCATGTTTCTAGATCAACGCTGCAGAAGCTTATGGGGTGGTTTGGTTCCTTTGTCTGGCATCTTGGGCTCATCAAACTTACTAAATTGCAGTTGCCTCAAGGAGGGGGCGGAGTTGATTGCCCAGACATCAAAGGGTATCAATTGAGTTCCCCGCTGTCCTTTGTCTGCGATTGGGTAGGTAACGATCCAAACTCAATATGGCTGGATATTGAGGCCTCCCAAGCAAAGTGTCCTCTTATTAACCTGTTGTTCATGGATAAGATGAGGACAGTTATAAACCACTGCCAGAACCCCATTGTCATTAGTACAGTCAAGGCATGGAGGGCGATGCGTCAGAGTGAGGGTTGTTTATCCAAGAGTTTGCCTTTTACACCTATAGTTGGCATGCCAGGGTTCCGACCAGGGATGATGGACTCAGGATTCAAACTATGGGCAGCGAGAGGAGTTTCTCATTTGGGAGACTTGTTTGAGGGGGAGCTTATATCTTTTGAACAACTGAGCTGCAAATACAGGTTACCCAGCAGAATTCTTTTCTGATTTTTTCAGGTTAGGGGTTTCATCTAAAAGAAGAGTACGCTTCTCACTAAGCCCTGTAAGCCCAATACAGAGAGGTTGATGCTACATTCCACAAGCACCCTTTCAGTTAGTTCCCCTATTGCCTGCTGGGTGGCAGAGTCTCGCAGGATATTAACTGGTTATGTGAGGTCTGGGAGCAAGACCTAGGAGTGGAGATCTCTTCTGAAACAAGGGAGAACATATGGGAGAATACTCGAAACATCTCAATCTGTAATAGGACATGCGCTACGCAGTTAGAAGTTCTGCACAGGGCTCAGCTGGCACCAGACCGTCTAGCGAAGTTTTAAAAAAAGGGGCATCTTCAGCGTGCCCCAAATGTAAAATAAGTGTAGGTACTCTTACCCATTGCTTCTAGACATGCCACAGGCTCAGTATTTACTGGAGAGCTGTGGCGGGAGAGATAGGGAGGGTATTGAGGACTGAAGTCAAAGTAGACCCGATATCCCTCCTCTTAGGTCTACCAAATTTACCATCTTTAAACGGGCATGGGAAGTAACTTTTTAGTATTCTTGCATACTATGCACGGAAGAATATTCTGATGAACTGGGTGTTTGAAAACCCATTGGGCTTGCTGGGATGGCAGAAATGAATTATGGAGCACATTCCCTTGAACATTTTTTTACAAACATGGTGCATCACACAACAGACCATTTTTATAAGACATGGCAGCCCTTCTTGAGTTATTTGGAAACAGATTTGTCAGTTGTCTTAACTAGGGCATTTGTTTTACCAGGATGTTAAATTTGTCAAGGCCTGGGCCTTGGAGGGGGTCTCCTGAGTTAATACGGGTATATATACAATGCTCCTGTTTCTCTGTTTGGTAGCTTTGCACTGAGCATAGCTGTTCTGTATTGGTGTTTTTTTTTGCTTTTCTTTCTTTTTTTGGTGTTGCTTGGCACAGTGTTAGGGTTTTCTTGTATTAGAAAGTAGGTTAATAGTTTTTGTTTGTTTTCTTTTTATTATACTGATATTTGTTATTGATTGTATTTTTCAATAATTTTATATGTTTCTAAAGTTAAAAAAATTCGCTAATAAATATATTTACAAAAAAAAAGCTGAGTTTTTCAGTTTTAAAAAGAAGTACCTAATATAGGAAATCAAATAGGAAAAGGGAAATCTGTTGAATTAATTTGATGTAATTTACAACATTGAACAAAATACAACAGGTTCAAAGCACTAAAAAGCAAATTAATTATAGAACAGGAAGTTCTGCCTTACACAAATAGCAATATCTGAAAAGGACTCAAAGTCTATCCTCCTCAGTAATGAGAGGTATGTTTTGCAGTAAGTCCTTAATGTCATCAGAATTAACTTTTTATATTCAGTAACTGTTGAAGCAAAGAATATTAAAAAAAAGGCAATTAAAATTTTTCATTTAAACTATACTTTGCAAAGGGAGATTTAGTGATGATGGATCTTGGAATTATTCCAACAAGCAATGATAGTTTTCATGGTTGCAATTATGAAATCTAAAATCCACAAGATGCCATTGTGAGAGTTGCATTCTTATCCCCACATGCCTGGGCATCTGGATTACCAGTCCAGTGGTATTACCACTATGCCACCATCTCCTACACCTTAAACCTATACTTTATAATCACATCAATGCTAGCTTAGATTCTATAGGCATATAATCGCCTTGTCCTCAGCACATCCACAGTTTCTATATTTGTATCTGAAATTTTTCAGAAAAGATTTACAAGGATGTTGCTGGGTTTGAAAGGTTTGAGCTAGACAAAGAAGTTTGAGCTAGACAAAGGCCAAGGCTTTTTCCCTTGAGTGTTGGAGGCTGATGGGTTTAGAGGCATACAAACTCCTGAGGGTTGTGGATGGGATGTAAAACCAGGGTCTTTTTCTTAAGATATGGAAGTCCAAAACTAGAGGGCATAGATTTATGGTGAAAAGGGAAATATTTAAAAGGAACCTGAGGGGCAACTTTTCTTGCAGAATGTGGGGTATGGAATAAGCTACTCGGTGACATGGTGGAAGCAGCTACACTTACATTTAAAAGGCATCTGGTTGGGTACACGAATAGGAAGGATTTAGAGTGATATGGACCAAATGCTGACAAATGGGCCTAGATCAATGTAGCATATCTGGTGACACGCTCAAGTTAGACCAAAGGGTTTTGTTTCTGTGCTGTATAACTCTATGTTTCTTAATTACCTGCACTCTACAAAAGTATGTTGTGGCTGGCAAAAGCCCCTTCACTTCAAAATTTAGACCGGGACCACAATAACATATTTGCAGGATGCCTTCCACAACTCCCCATTCCAGCCTGTACTCTGTCACATCGGCACCATTATCAGCTGGAGTCTGCAAGAACAAAATTAAGTGTATAAATATGTGATGTATTTCTGAATGTCAAACAACAAACAAATTAGGTTTCAAAGTCTAGTTTACTCTACTCAAATTAGCATTCTAACTAACAGCAATCACTGGCACAAGCTATCTCTTTAGAAAACATCCTCCTAGTTGAACAAGCTCTTTGCTCATGAGGAAGTCAGTCAGCACGCTCCCTGTTGTCTCCTATTCTTTCTAGTATTTACAGAAACAACCTTGAAATTAGAGTCTTCAGAACATTAAATGATGGTCACTAGATGTTTACTGCAATCATATATGCTAAGAACCAAGTTCTGAATCATCTTGATTTTTGGACCCCTTTGGAAGTAGAGATCATTTTATTTGACACTTCAAAGCTTAAACTAATTTCTAGGCCAGGATCTTTGAGGTGCTTGATCCTCAGGTATGACTAGGAGCTCAAATACAATTCTCCTACAACTCTCAGAAGTTGTTTACAGTAACTGATTCTTACTTTTCAGGTATGTACAATCAAATAATCCAACTAAAATTGAAATAAACAGGAGTTAATTTTTGCCACAAGATTAGTAAGACAAAAGGGAGACATAATACATACTGTCCAGCTGACGTGCACACACGTGGCTGTTTTGCACACAACATGTGGAGCTTTGCATTGGTCAGGACATCCTGCAGCTGTGCAAATTTCACATTTTTCTGAATAAGGACCACACTATGAGGAAAGAACATATAAGTATTTGGATTGTACAACTGTTGTTAAAATCTGTAAGATATTTAATACCAAAATGTTAAACTTAAACTGGAAGATTAGAAAGAGAACTCATGTAGACTGTGGATTGATCAACCCACACTTCATGATAAAAGAACAAGTTACTTTTCATTCAAACAGCTCTAAAATATAACCAGTGGTTTACAAATTGTTTCTTTTATAATAATTTGTCCTTGTAATCTTGCTATCTTAGAAATTTACAGTATTACTGCTTTGAACAAATTCTTGATAATCCCACCTTCTCTATCACAAAACTAATGAACACTTCTTTTTCTCCTGCAGTAACTTACTTGTACTCCTATCTTCATTAACCATAGAAACAAAGGAATGAACCATCAATTATCCCATAACCATCAATGCTGAGCAAACATTTGAACACATGGGTGCTACAGAAAATAGTAATTTCAAAATAACTATATTGTTAGTCTGAGCCTGTAGAAGGCAATGTTATGTTAACAACTACACCAATCTAACAACAAATTACTGTACAGAATAATGTCTCTGAAAGACCTGAACAATGCTGCATCAAAACCAAAAGCTAACAGGGCTGGATTGAATGCATCTCCACCCACTTATATTCTAATACTGAAGGTTCTTCTTAAGATTTGACATTTCAGTGAGCTTTCCAGAATCTTGACCCTTACCCCTGCTTTGTTTACAGCCCGAAGTCGAAAACTGTACATCTTTCCTGGAAGCAGGCTGCTGACTGTACATTCTGTGTCAGGTCCCTCGTACACCTCCTTGGGTTCAGTCAGGTTTGATGCAGACATTTCCAGTCTATAACTGATTACTTGAGAACCGCCAGTTATAGGAGGTTGGCCTAATGAGACAAATCAAGCTTCTACACTTTCAAGTCAAAAATATACACTTATATCATACCTTTAGCATAGAAAAATGCCCCTAGGCTTCACAAGCGTATTATCAAAGTATGACCTAATCATATAAGGAGATAATAGTACAGTTAATCAAAAAGGAAGTCAAATAGTTAATCTGTGAAAAGTTTGCAAATTGACAACAGATGTTGGAATTTTAAGATGCCATCTATGGCCTTATGAAAAAAAATGCCTCACTGAGCTGATAAGTTGAACAATTTAAATACAATAAAATCCACAATGGGCCCTATTTACGCAATTCCTTGCTGTTGTGATTAAGCTTCTAAGGAATGTTAATTAGTGTTCATATCAATTTTATTGGGCACAGGTGTAATGTAGGCATTAACATTTTTTACAATTTTTATACTAAGCTGCTAAGGTCTCATATATTCTTCCAATGTACATAATCAAGGTTAAAAAAATTAAACGGGAGATAAAAATAATATGTAGTATATAATACAAGAAGACATTTCCAGATTTTTTTTGTTACATGGAAGGAACCAAAGGATATATATTTCAGCAGCAAAGTGGAGTTAATGCATAAGTTCAGGCATAGTCTAATTGAAGAATAACTACTTCTGTGCCCTTTTTCAAAAAAGAGCATATCACCTGTCAGTGGAATTAAATATTCAATGGAAATGATTAAACTTTGTAAAATAGTATTTACATAGCAAACCATTTACAACTAAGACAGAGAAAGCAGATTCAAGTATTTGTACTTGTGTTTTTTTTCTTTTAAAATGAGGAACAATTATTTTTAGATACATTAAATCAGCTTTATCTGCTCCCAACTTTAAGACAAATTAAAACATTTATATAACTTAAGGAATATTTGTGCAATGGGTCTAGATGGAAATGTCCTACATGCCAATTTGTAGCTTTAGAAGAAATGTAGACGTTTGAAGTTCACTGCTGTTTTACAGTTTCAAAGGTCCAACATGTTTATGGTATCCAGATTAACATACATCAAAAGCAGCTTGAGATTCTTTAAGTTGCTTCCAAGCTACAAAGTTGACAAAAAGTGAGTTCAAGTGGTTACATTTCAAAGGATTCCACTACTATTTAGTATAGGTAGACATTTATTTTAATAACAACAGAGACTTATAAGAATTAATATTAGGCACTAAAGGAAGACAAAGAACTGCAGATGCTGGAGTTCTGAAACAAAAATGGAAATTGCTGGAGAAACTAAGCAAGTGTAGCAGCTCCAGTGGGGAGAAAACAGTTTTGAGTTCAGTGACCCTTTGATCAGAAGAGCAATATTACTAAATCTTTATGAATGATATACTTTCAGTTTTGGAGTATAAATTTAGAACCATATTTAAATAATGTATTTGCAAAAAGTAAAGTGGAAAACAAATTTTTAAAGAATTCTAAACTTTTTTCTGAAGAATTACTAGCGAAGTATGGTTCAAATAAAGATGTTCCACCAAAAAAAAACAATTTCTGTTGGGTACATGAATCAGTGTGGATCAAAGATAACTGGCAGCTATATATCTCAGCATGCATCAACATAAAAATTATTTAATATCACAGGCTAAGCTCATTCTGTACACAACTTCACATATCACCGTGGACTAAAACTTATAGTTTCAGCAGTGCAGTGACAAATGGCTCTCACCCCATCGTAACTGTATTTCTCTTGCCCGAGCTTTACCGACAAGTCTTGGTGGTTGGCAAGGACCAGGGGGAACTGCTGGTGTCTGCACTAATAATGTTTCTGAGACCTGTAAAAGTTATTCATCACAAAAATTAATGATCATGCTAATATGATTCTTATAAGATTCCCAAAGCAGTTCCCTAAAATACTTTTTAAAAGTAAATGTACACAAGGTACACTACTTCTAAGATTGCTGGATCTTTACTCATTTTATTACAAAGGGACAGTTATGTGTCCAGAATGATAAATGTCAAAATTACCGGACTCTGCCCTCCTTCACTAATGCAGTAAAGTCGCAACTGGTAGACACAGCCAGGATTAAGGTGGTCACACACATGTTCTCTGGTAGCTCCACTATAAACCACGTCCCAAGTGTTCGCTGAAAAGTTTATTAGAAATAGGTTATGAGTAGTTATTTCAATAGCAATGTCACCAAGCAGTTAGCAAGTTTCTTAAAATAAGCAGCTGCATAATTTGTCCCAATATATCTGATGGCGCATTTAGTTTTAAAATAAAGACAAATGGAATTTTGCTTTTAGTTCCGCGAAGGTGACACCCCACTCCCCCCCCCCCCCCCCCCCCCCCCACCTCCAGACCCCAAAAAAGAGGTCAGAAAGTCAGCCTTGAACTGAAAAGGATGCAACAGAAAGGGAAGTGGGTATTAAAACTAGAGCAAAAGAACAAGTGGCGGATATTTGCTTAGAATCTACGAAGGGAGAGATGACTTAGGCAGTCCAGAGAATCATTTTTCACTAAATGACAAAAAGAATCAGACCATTAAAGTCGTGAATACTTTATTGAAAGTGAGAGATGCTCCCTTATTCTTCTAATTAAAGAGGTAAACCAGTAAAGATATTGAGAGCCACTGGAACAAACTAGTCAGAGTCATAGAGATGTAGAGTATAGAAACAGACCCTTCGGTCCAACTCGCCCATGCTGACCAGATATCCCAACCTAATCTAGTCCCACTTGCCAGCACCCGGCCCATATACCTCCAAACCCTTCCTATTCATATACCCATCCTGATGCCTTTTAGATGTTGCAATCGTACTAGCCTCCACCACTTCCTCCGGCAGGTCATTCCATACAGGTACCACCCTGTGTGTGAAAGAATTCCTCTGTTTTATCCTTCCCCTCTCACCCTAAATCTATGCCCACTAGGTCTGGATTCCCCCACCCCAGGAAAGAGACTTTGTCTATTTAACCTATCCGTGCCCCTCATGGTGTTACAGACCTCTTTAAGGTCACCCCTCAGCCTCCGACGCTCCAGGGAAAACAGCCCTAGCCTATTCAAACTCTCCCTATAGCTCAAATCCTCCAAGCTTGGCAACATCCTTGTAAATCTTTTCTGAACCCTTTCAATTTCATAACATTGTTCTGATAGGAAGGAGGCCAGAATTGCACGCAATACTCCAACAGTGGCCTAACCAATATCCTGTACAGCCTCAACATGACCTCCCAACTCCTGTACTCAATACTCTGACCAATAAAGGAAAGCATACCAAACACCACCTTCACTGTCCCATCTACCTGCGATTCCACTTTCAAGGAGCTTTGAACCTGTACTCCAAGATCTCTTTGTTCAGCAACACTCCCTAGGACCTGACCATTAAGTGTATAAGTCCTGCTATGATTTGCTTTCCCAAAATGCAGCACCTCATACTTATCTGAATTAAAGTCCATCTGCCACTTCTCAGCCTATTGGCCCATCTGATCAAGATCCTGTTGTAAGCTGAGGTAACCTTCTTTGCTGTTCACTACACCTCCAATTTTGGTGTCATCTGCAAACTTACTAACTATATCTCTTAAGTTCACATGCAAATCATTTATATAAATGATGAAAAATAGTGGACCCAGCACCAATCCTTGTGGCACTCCACTGGCAGAGGCCTCCGGGCTGATAAACGCACTCCACTGGTCATAGGCCTCTAGTCTGAAAAACAACCCTCCACCACCACCCTCTGTCTTCTACCTTTTGTGCCACTTCTGTATCCAAATGGCTAGATCTCCCTGTATTCCGTGAGATCTAACCTTGCTAACCAGTCTCTCATGGGGAGGCTTGTCGAATGTCTTATTGAAGTCCACATAGATCACATCTACTGCTCTGCCCTCATCAATCTTTTTTGCTTCTTCTTCAAAAAACTCAATCAAGTTTGTGAGACATGATTTCCCATGCATCAATCCATGTTGACTATCTCTAATCAGTCCTTGCCTTTCCAAATACATGTACATCCTGTCCCTCAGGATTCCTTCCAACAACTTGCCCACTACTGATGCCAGGCTCACTGGTTGATCGTTCCCTGGCTTCTCCTTACTACCCTTCTGAAACAGTGGCACCATGTTAGCCAAACCCCAGTCTTCTGGCACCTCATCTGTGACTATCGATGATACAAATATCTCAGAAAGAGGCCCAGCAATCACTTCTCTAGCTTCCCACAGAGTTTTCGGGTACACCTGATCAAGACCTGGGGATTTATCCACCTTTAACCGTTTCAAGACATCCAGCACTACCTCCTCTGTAATATGGACATTTTGCAAGATGTCATCATCTATTTCCCTACATTCTATCCCTTCCATGTCCTTTTCCACTGATACAAAACACTCGTTTAGTATCTCCCCCATCTCCTGCGGCTCCACACAAAGGCCACCATGCTGATCTTTCAGGGGCAGTATTCTCTCCTGAGTTACCCTTTTCTCCTTATTGTATTTGTAAAATCCCTTTGGATTCTCCTTAACTCTATTTGCCTAAGCTATCTCATATCCCCTTTTTGCCTTTCTCATTTCCCGCTTATGTATACTCCTACTGCCTTTATACTCTTCAAAGGATTCACGCGATCTATCCTGTCTATACCTGACACATACTTCCTTCTTTTTCTTAACAAAACCCTCAATTTCTTTAATCATCCAGCATTCCCTATACCTGCCAGACTTTCCTTTCACCCTGACAGGAATATACTTTCTCTGGATTCTCGTTATCTCATTTCTGAAGGCTTCCCATTTTCCAGCTGTCCCTTTACCTGTGAACATCTGCCCCCAATCAGCTTTTGACAGTTTTTAGATTAGACTTACAGTGTGGAAACAGGCCCTTCGGCCCAACAAGTCCACACCGACCCGCCGAAGCGCAACCCACCCATACCCCTACATTTACCCCTTACCTAACACTACGGGCAATTTAGCTTGGCCAATTCACCTGACCCGCACATCTTTGGACTGTGGGAGGAAACCGGAGCACCCGGAGGAAACCCACGCAGACACGGGGAGAACGTGCAAACTCCACACAGTCAGTCGCCTGAGTCGGGATTCTTGCCGAATACAATCAAAATTGGCCTTCCTACAATTTCGAACTTCAAATTTTAGATCTGGTCTATCCTTTTCCATCACTATTTTAAAATTAAATAGAATTATGGTCGCTGGCCCCGAAGTGCTCCCCCACTGACACCTCAGTCACCTGCCCTGCCTTATTTCCCAAGCATAGATCAAGTTTTGCACCTTCTCTTGTAGGTACATTCACATACTGAATTAGAAAATCTTTTTTGTACACACTTAACAAATTCTTCTCCATTTAAACCCTTTACACTATGGCAGTCCCAGTCTATGTTTGGAAAGTTAAAAATCCCCTAACATAACCGCCCTGTTATTTTTCCAGATAACTGAAATCTCCTTACAAATTTGTTTCTCAATTTCCCGCTGACTATTAGGGGAATCCCAACAAGGTGATCATACCTTTCTTATTTCTCAGTTCCAAATAACTTCACTGGATGTATTTCCAGGAATGCCCTCCCTTATCAAAAATGCCACTCCCCCTCCTCTCTTGCTTCCCCTTTTTTGTCCTTCCTGTAGCATTTGTATCCTGGAACATTAAGCTGCCATTCCAGTCCATCCCTGAGCCATGTTTCTGTAACTGCTATGATATCGCAGTCCCATGTTCCTAACCATGCCTAGAGTTCATCTGCCTTCCCTGTTAGGCCTCTTGCATTGAAATACATGCAGTTTAATTTACCAGTCCTACCCTGTTCTCCGATTTGTCCCTGCCTGCCCTGACTCGCTTCTTTTCTCAACTGTACCACTCTCAGATTGATCTCTTTCCTCACTATCTCCCTGGGTCCCACCCCCACCACCTTAATAGTTTAAATCCTCCTGAGCAGCTCTAGCAAATCTTCCTGCCAGTATATTAGTTCCCCTCCAATTCAAGTGCAATCTGTCCTTCTTGTACAGATCACTTCTACTCCAGAAGAGATTCCAATAATCCAAAAATGAATCCTTCTTCTATATACCAGCTCCTCAGTCATGCATTCAATCTGCTCTATCCTCCTATTCCAACCCTCACTAGCTCGCAGCACTGGGAGTAATCCAGATATTACTACTAAATTCTTGCCTAACTCTCTACATTCTCCCTTCAGAATCTCATCCTTTTGCCTTCCTATGTCATTAGCTCCAATGTGTACAATGACCTCCTGTTGGTCCCTCTCCCCCTTGAGAACATTTTGCATTCTCTCTGAGACATCCTTGATCCTGGCACCAGGGAGGCAATACACCATTCTGATTTTTCGCTGCTGGCCACAGAAACGTCTATTTGCTCCTCAGACTAGAGAGTCCCCTAACACAATCGATCTCTGGGAACCCAACATACCCCTCATTGCACTGGAGTCTGTCTCGATACCAGAAATTTAGTTGTTCTTGCTACATTTCCCTGAGAATCCAACACCCCCTACATTTTCCAAAACAGCATACTTGTTTGAAATGGGGATAGCCACAGAAGACTCCTGGTCTACTTGCCTGCCTCTCTCACCTTTCCTGGAGTTAACCCATCTATGTGACTGTATCTGCAACTTTTCTCCCGTCCTGTAACTGCCATCCATCACATCTCCTTGCTCTTGTAAATTCCTTTTGCCTCTGTCTTTCCAACCGATCCATTCAATCTGATAGGATTCGTAACCAACAGCATTTATTGCAGATATAATCCTCAGTAACATGTAAACCCTCCCTGAACTCCCACATCCGACAAGAAGAGCACATCACTCTACTAAAGGTCATGTTTGCTTCTTCCAATCTACAGACCCAAAAAATAGCACTGTCTTATTCCTTTACAAAACACTGCTCCAGACTAACTTAATACTTATGACTTATATTTTTAAGTTTATTCAAGACACATATCTCAATAAAACATATAATCAAGAAAGAACCCACTCTACTCAATACTGCAGACTTTCTGTGAGGCCACACTTAAAAATATTCACTTATCTGTTTCTGTGTTCTGACCTCTCCCAAACAAGTTCCTGCAAGATTACTTATAAATTTCACTGCTTGTTAATTTTCCCAGACGCATTCCGATGTCCAGCAATACATGAATTAAACAGCAAAGGCAGTAACTGCGCAGGTTCACTGCTGTATCAGTTAGCAGTGTGGGTTTCTTCTTCTCTCTCTCTCTTGCACTGACCTGACCATGTGCTACCTTTGTCTGTTCCTCTCCCTTTTAAAAGTGCTGTTGTTTCGACTTTTTTTCCTCCGAAGTTCCAAAACAATGCAACAGCATATAAAACAGTAATTACTGCTCCTGAGATTCAAGGAAATCACCTCCAACACCTCAAAATAAGGAGCAACCTGTTACAGCCAGAAATTATTCCCGTCCTCCAACTTGGATTAGTTGCTGATGCTGGTTGTGCTTCAATTAAGAGTATTGAGTACAGGAGCTGGGAGGTCATGTTGCAGCTGTACAGGACATTGGTCAGACCACTGTTGGAATATTGCATGCAATTCTGGTCTCCTTCCTATTGGAAGGATGTTGTGAAACTTGAAAGGGTTCAGAAAAGACTTACAAGGATGTTGCCAGGGTTGGAAGATTTGAGCTATAGGGAGAGTTTGAATAGGCTAGGGCTGTTTTCCCTGGAGCGTCGGAGGCTGAGGGGTGATCTTAAAGAGGTCTGTAACACCATGCGGGGCACGGATAGGATAAATAGACAAAGTCTTTTCCCTGGATCGGGGAATCCAGAACTAGAGGGCAGAGGTTTAAGGTGAGAGGGAAAGATATAAAAGAGACCCAAGGGGTGGGTGCTATGTGTATGGAACAAGCTGCCAGAAGAAGTGATGGAGGCTAGTATAATTGCAACATTTAAAAAGGCATCTGGATGGGTATATGAATAGGAAGGGTTTGGAGGGATATGGCCAGATGCTGGCAGGTGGGACTAGATTGGGTTGGGATATCTGGTTGGTATGGACGAGTTAGACTGAAGGGTCTGTTTCCATGCTGTACATCTCTATGACTCTAATTATCTTCCAGTGGAGTTAGTAAATGGAAGTATACAAAGACTTTAGAAACTGGTCCCATTATAAAGGAGTTGTATTAAAGCGTGGCTTAGTAAATGAAGTATTCATAGTTGTGCTTCAAATCCCTCCAGAAGGAAGTGATATTATCTTGGAGAATCAATATCTGTTTCAAACCTAAAGGCCTCATCAAGGGTGTATAAACACCAGCAAAAATAAAAGAAAGAGGAGGAATATCCTGGATTATTTCCTGACTGTGGCTTAAGCAGACCTCAGGGCATAGAATTAGACAGGAAGAGGATGAGCTTACAAAAAGGAGAGATGATATAGAAATCCAGTTGTCTGACGCTATTTTTGAAAATTTAAATAATGTTTAAAGGAAAAGAGAATGAGGCTGACAAATTTATTTGTTTTCTTTAATAGAAATACAACAGGTAAAGTGTGAATTATGACATAGTTCCAGTGGCTGTGGTACAGTTCCAGGGTATGGCTAGGCCCGGGTATTTGATGGTGGAGGCATTCAGACTGTGGAGGTAAGCAGGAACTCAGAGCTGAGTGATCGCAGACTGAGGAATGGACTTGTGGCTTTGTTCTTCTGGTGGACAGGACTCATGGCATAAGCGTGGAAGTGATTTGGACATTCCTTTTCTTTTGGCTTTGTTTGATTGCTGCTTCTGTTTTTAGTCCTGTTTTACGCACACTAAGGTGGAAGAATGCGACTGTGTACACTTTTCACTTTACTCCTATACTGTACTACAATGCATATGACAATAAATCTAAACAATCTGAATTAAAAGAGCTGTAATAAACAGCCCACTCAACAACTGAACCAGAATCAATACCTGACAAACTTGATATCAAGTTTAAATGTTGATCTGACTGTATTTCTTTGGGTAATCCATATCTTGTTTAAAAATTAAATTAAACCAACTTTAAGTTATAATAATACTTTAGTATTATTGCAAATACAAATGCTAATAAGAAAATGGAGTCCATTTCAAATACCATCCAATGCTTATTAGCAGCAGTCTATTAGGTGTCAATTCCACTTTAGTACTATAATTAAATTTAAATGGCTTATGAAATTCCAATGGCTGCCACTTAGGTACTCTGAAAATGCAGGCTAAAATACAAAAAAAAATTATCGGCTGGAATTCCATAAGGATGTGGCTAAATTTTGCCAAATGATGTCTTACATGTCAGGTAGTGGAACCCACTCCTTTCATTCTGATATCATTTTTCAAAAAACCCTTTCACAGAGCTTTAATAAATTGCGTAAAGTCCTACCTAACATCAAATGTGCAAACCGGTATTTTTTCACAAATTCTGGATATTTCTGCAAGATCCACTGGGGCAGTGTCCGCGAGGAAAATTATGACAAAAATGATAATAGAAAAGTTGGTTAATTTGTAAACAAGATATGGATTACCCAAAAAAAAAATCAGATCAACATTGAAACTTAATGTCAAAATAGTCAAAGAAACAATGAATTTGTTTTGTAAGAATAAAACAATTTACATCTTCAGAATATCTTAAGGAGCATTAGAAAAATGGTACCAAATTATGATTAGAACTTATTGTCAGGAATGTCCTAATTCCCTTGGCACTGTTTGCCATGAAGGATACTTCTACTGCATTAACAGGACTAATCCTTTTAAGGATATACAAGCATGAATTCAAAGGACCCTTTAAATTCATAAGCTAAAACACATCGACTATATTTCAGAGTTATACGTCAAATTTCCAAGAAAATTAACCAAAACTTGCACGTTGGCCAAAACGCACTTGCAAAGTGCTCAAAAAGCAATGGAAGCTACAGGAAATACAAAGGCCAAAGCTCATAACAGTCTTGCTACAGGCAATGTGTTACTACTACCATCTGTCTTTGGGGAACAGTTGAAAGCAAGGTTCTCTGGACCTCACCAGTTCAAAAAGAAACTCAAGATGTGAACCGCATCATAAGTACTGCAGACAGGAGGCAAAAAAATCAGCAGGTGTGTTGTAATAATAGGTCAAAGGGATATATTTACTGAGAGGATTATGAGAACGTGACCTGGGTTCAATTCCCGCCTCAGGCGACTGACTGTGTGGAGTTTGCACGTTCTCCCCACGTCTGTGTGGGTTTCCTCCGGGTGCTCCGCTTTCCTCCCACAGTCCAAAGATGTGCGGGTCAGATGAATTGGCCATGCTAAATTGGCCGTAGTGTTAGGTAAAGGGTAAATGTAGGGGTATGGGTGGGTTGCGCTTCGGCGGGTCGGTGTGGACTTGTTGGGCCGAAGGGCCTGTTTCCACACTGTAAGTAATCTAATCTAATCTAAAAAAATGGGGACTGAATGAATATCACAATGATTTGAGAATGAATTACAAGTTGAAAATTCAGATGCTGATCCTACAATAATCAGTATAGAGTTGTGCTTAAAAGTTTAGATAGAATTCTAGACTACAAAACACTACATAGGACAAACAGGAAGATAGCTAACAACCCGCATCCATGAACACCAACTAGCCACGAAACGACACGACCAGCTATCCTTAGTAGCCACACACGCAGATGACAAACAACATGAATTCGACTGGGACAACACTACTATCATGGGGCAAGCCAAACAGAGAACAGCCAGAGAATTCCTAGAGGCATGGCACTCATCCACAGATTCCATCAACAAACACATCGACCTGGACCCAATATATCGGTCACTGCAGCAGACAGCAACTGACAACTGGAAGCAGCAGAGACAAGCCACTATCAATGCCGGAGGAAACATCACAGAAGCGCTTCACAGGAGGTTCCCAAGCACTGAGGATGTCACCTAGAAAGGGGACGAAACGTTTGCAACAAAAACTCCCAGCTTGGCGAACAGAACCACAACAACGAGCACCCGAGCTACAAATCTTCTCCCAAACTTTGTACTAAAATAACTGTTAGAATCAAATCCATGATATTAACAGTGGTATACATGTTATCCAAAAAAATTTTATGTATACAACCCGTAGAAGTAAACTCAAGTGAGGGAAGAGATTGAATTTATGATGGACAATAACTTTATTGAATTAAGTCATTGTAACTGGAACTCACGTATTGTGATTGAGCTGAAACTGAATGTATCATAAAGACTGTGTATCGATTACAAAAAGGTAAAGCATTGACAAAGGGACAAATTCATATCTGATTCCACAATTAGAAGAAAGTGTGGGAGGACTTGTCAAGTATGATATAGCACAAAAATAGGCTCATTAAAAGGAACAGTCAGTGGAACTTGTCAAAGAAATATCAGCTTGCATAACTGGGATGAACTTTATCAATGTGAAGTTATGTTGTTTGGGATGATAAATGCTCAAGCAACCTTTCAACAATTAACCAACAGGGTCACCGAAATTGACAGTTTGGGGGGTGAAATATGGGGATGGAGATTCTTCTGGAGTGTTGGAAGGGGAGCAGTGGCCCAGCGCCTAAGGAGGGGGAGGTGAAACGCAGATCAGGTCTGGACTGGGTGTGGTGGGGTGGGGGGGGGGGGGGGGAAGAAGGGAAGGGAAGGGAAGGGAAGGGAAGTTGTTGGCAGTGCTGTTTGGGTTGATGAAACTCTAATTGATATAAATAAGAAGTTTCTTCAGTTGAATACTTACTTAGGAGGCTGAATATTTAACAGGACAACTGTTCAGGGTTAAAATTATTAACTTCATTTCATCAGAATTGTCCAAAATCTCCAATTTAAAGGGATACTTTTGAAGGATTCCAAGGTTATTGGAATTACCAGTGGAATCTTCAATTTTCCAGACAATCCCTACAGAATGCTACAATGGGGATGCTACAGGGTCCCCATGCACAGCCTACATCTATGCTGGGATAACAACTATCTGGCTGCTGGAAAATATGGGCTAATAGCTACATAACTCATTTTTTTCTTCAGAAATATCCCTCAAATGCACTGCAACAATATGTTGTCTCATAGAATTTTGCATATGAATTATTTTGTTCAGCAAGCTGAATGGCGCCAGTACCAAAGAAAAAACCCTGTCAGGGATTATATATCTCAGATCAGAAAACAACTTCCTTCTATGCTAGCATGACAATTTAGCCACTAACCACTCATGCCTTTCAGACCATTCTTTCAGACTATGATATTCTGTACATCATCCCTACTTACATTTGTTTGTTGCACAATCCTTAGTAACTTAACAAAAATCTATTGATTTTAGTGCTGTCAACTTCAATTGCTCTCGTGTCCACATTTTTTTCAAGTAATCTATAGAACAGTCACAGAGTCATAGTGATGTACAACACGGAAGTAGACCCTTCAGTCCAACTCATCCATGCTGACCAGATATCCCAACCCAATCTAGTCGCACTTACCAGCATCTGGCCCATATTCCTCCAAACCCTCCCTATTCATATACCCACCCAGATGCCTTTTTAAATGTTGCAATTGTACTAGCATCCACCACTTCCTCTGGCAACTCATTCCATACACGTATCACCCTGAGTGAAAACATTGCCCCTTAGGTCTCTTTATATCTTTCTTCTCTCACCCTAAATCTATGCCCTCTAGGTCTGGACTCCCCCAACCCAGGGAAAAGACTTTGTCTATTTATCCTACCCATGCCACTCATGATTTTATAAACCTCTATAAGGTCACCGCTCAGCCTCCGACGCTCCAGGGAAAACAGCCCTAGCCTATTCAACCTCTCCCGATAGCTCAAATCCTCCAACCCTGGCAACATCCTTGTAAATAGTTTCTGAACCCTTTCAAGTTTCACAACATCTTTCCGATAAGAGACCAGAATTGCACGTAATATTCCAATAGTGGCCTAACCAATATCCTGTACAGCCGCAACATGACCTCCCAACTCCTGCATTTAATACTCTGACCAATAAAGGAAAGCATACCAAACACCATCTTCACTTTCCTATCTACCTGCGATTCCACTTTCAAGGAGCTATGAACTTGCACTCCAAGGTCTCTTTGTTCAGCAACATTCCCTAGGACCTTACCATTAAGCGTATAAGTCCTGCTAAGGTTTGCTTTCCCAAAATGCAGCACCTCCCATTTATCTGAATTAAACTCCATCTGCCACTTCTCAGCCCATTGGCCCATCTAATCAAGATCCTGTTGTAATCTGAGGTAACATTCGTCACTGTCCACTCCACCTCCAATTTTGGTGTCATCTGCAAACTTACTAACTATACCTCTTATGCTCACATTCAAATTATTTATATAAATGATGAAAAGTAGTGGACCCAGCACCAATTCTTGTGGCACTCCACTGGTCACAGGCCTCCAGGCTGAAAAACAACCCTCCGCCACCACCTGCTGTCTTCTACTTTGAGCCAGTTCTGTATCCAAATGGCTAGTTCTCCCTGTATTTCATGAGGTCTAACCTCGCTCATCAGTCTCCCATGGTGAACCTTGTCGAATGCCTTACTGAAGTCCATATAGCTCACATCTACCGCTCTGCCCTCATCAATCCTCTTTGTTACTTCTTCAAAAAATTCAATCAAGTTTGTGAGACATGATTTTGCATGCATAAAGTCATGTTGACTATTCCTAATCAATCCTTGCCTTTCCAAATACATGAACATCCTGGACCTCAGGATTTCTTCCAGCAACTTGTCCACTACTGATGTCAGGCTCACTGGTCTATAGTTTCCTGGCTTGTCCTTACCAACTTGCTTAAACAGTGGCACCATGTTAGCCAAGCTCCAGTCTTCTGGCATGTCACCTGTGAGTATCTATGATACAAATATCTCAGTAAGAGGCCCAGCAATCACTTCCTTAGCTTCCCGTAATCAAGGAGACGGGACATAGAAAAGAGAAAACTGGAAACACAAAATGTTAAAATATACATTAAAAAAAGCCCTTTGAGCCTGCTTCTCCATTAAATACGACCTTGGCTGATCATCCGATACAGTATCTTGTTTCCATTTTGCCACATACTCTTTGATCTGTTGAGAACTACGACTTTTTTTCCTTTTGAAAACACTCAATGGCTTGGCTTCAACAATTTTCTATGGCAGAGAATTCCACAGGCTCACAATTCTCCAGGTGAATTTCTGTTCAATTCAGTCCTAAATGGCCTATTTTGTATCCTCAGATGTGACTCCTGGTTCTGATGTCCTGGTCACTGGGAACCTCCTTCCTGTATTTTAACCTGTGTAGCCCTGTTAGAATTTTACAGGTTTCAATTATATTCCAGATATGATCCAGTCTCTCTACAGATGTCATCCTGAAATCAGCCTCATAAACCTTTGTTGCACTACCTCTAGAGCCAGAACATCCTTTCTCAGATAAAGGAGATAAAATAGCACACAACATTCCAGGTGTGATCTCACCAAGGCCCTGTTTAATTGCATTCCTACTCCTGCACTCAAATCCTCTCACTATAAAGGGCAAACTACCATTTGCCTTCTTCACTGCCC
The DNA here is from genome assembly GCF_020745735.1 of Hemiscyllium ocellatum. Lineage (NCBI taxonomy): Eukaryota > Metazoa > Chordata > Chondrichthyes > Orectolobiformes > Hemiscylliidae > Hemiscyllium > Hemiscyllium ocellatum. The sequence continues at coordinate 22,055,889 of NC_083412.1, read as the reverse complement.
ACTGCATTTGTAGGATTACTTTCAGTGACTGGTGTAGGAGGACACCCAGGTCTTTGGAGGCAGATGTTCGCAGGTAAAGGGATGGCTGGAAAATGTGAAGCCTTCAGAAATAAGATAACAAGAATCCAGAGAAAGTTTATTCCTGTCAGGGTGAAAGGGAAGGCTGGTAAGCATTGGGAATACTGGATGACTAAAAAAATTGAAGGCTTAGTTAAGATAATGAAGGAAGCATATGTCAGGTATAGACAGGATAGATCGCGTGAATCCTTCGAAGAGTATAAAGGCAGTAGGAGTATACATAAGCGGGAGATGAGAAGGGCAAAAAGGGGACATGAAATAGCTTTGGCAAGTAGAATTAAGGAGAACCCAAAGGGTTTTTACAAATATATTAAGGACAAAAGGGTAAATAGGGAGAGAACAGGGCCCCTCAAAGATCAGCAAGGTGGCCTTTGTGTGGAGTCACAGAAAATGGGTAAGATACTAAATGAATATTTTACATCAGTAATCTGTGGAAAAGGATATGGAAGATATAGACTGTAGGGAAATAGACAGTGACATCTTGCAAAATGTCCAGATTACAGAGGAGAAAGTGCTGGATGTCTTGAAACGGTTAAAGGTGGATAAATCCCCAGGATCTGATCAGATGTACCTGAAAACTCTGTGGGAAGCTAGAGAAGTGATTGCTGGGCCTCTTGCTGAGATAGAGCTGAAAACGTGTTGCTGGTTAAAGCACAGCAGGTCAGGCAGCATCCAAGGAACAGGAAACTCGACTTTTCGGGCAAAAGCCCTTCATCAGGGCGTTTGCCCGAAACGTCGAGTTTCCTGTTCCTTGGATGCTGCCTGATCTGCTGCGCTTTAACCAGCAACACGTTTTCATCTCTGATCTCCAGCATCTGCAGACCTCACTTTTTACTCTTGCTGAGATATTTGTATCATCGATAGTCACAGGTGAAGTGCCGGAAGACTGTAGGTTGGCAAACTTGGTGCCACTGTTTAAGAAGGACGGTAAAGATAAGCCAGGGAACTATAGACTGGTGAGCCTGACCTTGGTGGTGGGCAAGCTGTTGGAGGGGATCCTGAGGGACAGGATGTACATGTATTTGGAAAGGCAAGAACTGATTCGGGATAGTCAACATGGCTTGGTGCGTGGGAAATCATGTCTCAAACACTTGATTGAGTTTTTTGACGAAGTAACAAAGAAGGTTGATGAGGGCAGAGTAGCAGATGTGATCTATATGTACTTCAGTAAGGCGTTCGACAAGGTTCCCCCGGGAGACTGATTAGCAAGGTTAGAGCTCATGAAATACAGGGAGAACTAGCCATTTGGATACAGAACTGGCTCAAAGATAGAAGACAAAGGGTGGTGGTGGAGGGTTGTTTTTCAGACTGGAGGCCTGTGACCAGTGGAGTGCCATAAGGATCGGTGCTGGGCCCTCTACTTTTTGTCATTTACATAAATGATTTGGATGCCAGCATAAGAGGTACAGTTAGTGAACTTGCAGATGACACCAAAATTGGAGGTATAGTGGACAGCGAAGAGGGTTACCTCAGATTATAACATGATCTGGACCAGATGGGCCAATGGACTGAGAAGTGGCAGATGGAGTTTAATTCAGATAAATGCGAGGTGCTGCATTTTGGGAAAGCAAACCTTAGCAGGACTTATACACTTAATGGTAAGGTCCTAGGGAGTGTTGCTGAACAAGGAGACCTTGGAGTGCAGGTTCATAGCTCCTTGAAAGTGGAGTCGCAGGTAGATAGGACAGTGAAGATGGTGTTTGGTATGTTTTCCTTTATTGGTCAGAGTATTGAGTACAGGAATTGAGAGGTCATATTGTGGCTGTACAGGACATTGGTTAGGCCACTGTTGGCATATTGCATGCAATTCAGGTCTCTTTCCTATTGGAAAGATGTTATGAAATTTGAAAGGGTTCAGAAAAGATTTACAAGGATATTGCCAGGGTTGGAGGAACTGAGCTACAGGGAGAAGCTCAACAGGCTAGGGCTGTTTTCTCTGGAGCGTCGGAGGCTGAGGGGTAACCTTAGAGAGGTTTACAAAATTATGAGGTGCATGGATAGCATAAATAGACAAAGTCTTTTCCCTCGGGTCGCGGAGTCCAGAACTAGAGGGCATAGGTTTAGGGTGAGAGGGGAAAGATATAAAGAGACCTAAGGGGCAACTCTTTCACGTAGAGGGTGGTACATGTATGGAATGAGCTGCCAGAGGATGTGGTCGAGGCTGGTACAATTGTAACATTTAAGAGTCTTTTGGATGGGTATATGAATAGAAAGGGTTTTGAGGGATATGGGCCGGGTGCTGGCAAGTGGGACTAGATTGGGTTGGGATATCTGGTCGGCATGGACGGGTTGGACCAGCACAGTTAGATAGGGAGGAAGGGTGGGCTTTGGGGTGCAGGGCACTCCGGGGAACGGAAGCAGGATAGGATACCGGGATTAGCATTTTCTACCCACCGCGCTCACGGTCTCCCCCAAACACACAGTAAGTAACAGCTCTCTGTAACTTTAAAACCACAATACCAAGTCAGGGTTGCAAGGGTTAACAGGGGTGAGAGTTAGCTGTCAGAAGTCAACTTTGCTTGATCCATAACACTGGGATTTTTGAAATATTCTTTTTTCCAACTATTGTATATATTTTCAATTTTGCTTGTTTTAATAAAACCAGGGTTTTCTTTGCCTTGAAACATTGCCTCCTATGTTTTTCACCACATCACAAGCCCAGAGTTAGAACCAGGAGCTGATGTGCAACAAACCAAACTACATTTAGCATCATTTAGTAATAAACACTTTGTCTTTTTCAGGCTTCATTCTACATCTACTAGCTGAAATATTGGTGGTAATGTTTATTTGTGCTCTGCGTTAAGTAAATCAGTTCTACAATGTTATGGAAAAATTATCCACTCAAACTAAATGCTTTAGGACTATGTAGGCAGAAAACTTCCACTCTGATGTTTAATTTTACGTTCAAAATTATGATAAAGAAAATAACATCACATGTTGTCTTCATCAGTACTAAATATATATGCAGTACAGTTCCTTTCTGAGACAGATGTATATATTCAGATATATACCGACACACAGATCCATCACACTGTGTCACCATCTCCCCCTCTTCATAGACAATGCATCTGCATCACCATTAACAAGTATTCCTGAGGCGCTTGATATGTGAACCAAATCAAACACATATGCCAAAACACAAGTTCGAAGAAAACCTTTTGCTGTATTTGACAATGTCTTACCATTAGCACCGACTGACATCTCAACCACATACTTTGTAATTGCTGATCCTCCATTGTCCTTAGGTGGATCTGGAAGAGAAGAAGTGAACTAATGATGACAAGATCAGACACCTAATTTTGTAAGCACACAAACTTAGAAAACTGGGTTTGTTAAAAGAATTTGATAGCACTGAGTGTATTTTCCATCTTTTGTAGTTGATTTCATATACAGTGGAACCTCAATTATCTGTGATGATGGAGAGTGTAGGAGCAGATTTGATACATTTTTAGAAATTGATACAGCATGAAGATGTCTCTGGCTAGGACAGCATTTATTACTAATCCCTAAGTGGCAGATTGCAGTTAAAAGTTAACCACATGGCTGTGGGTTTGCAGTTACACATATGCCAGATCAGGTACAGGATGGCTGTTTCATTTCCTAAAGGACCTTAGTGAAATAGATGTGCTTTTTCAACAATTGACATTGGATTTGAGGTCTTAATTAGGTTCTTAATTCAATAATTTTAATTTTTAAAATTTAATTCAAATTCCACCATCTGCCATGGCAGGATTTGAACCCGGGTCCCCAACAGAAACAGTCCAGTAATACTACCATTAGGTCATCACTTCACCATAACCTCCCTTTCAAAAGGGAGTACAATAAATATGAAACACTGAAATTTTTACAGAGGCTATGGGAAAGGAACAGAAGAGTGATACTAACTGGAGATCTTTCAAGAAAAAAGTGGCAGTGACATAAATGGTTGAATTCAATGAGCAGTGGTTAACAACCTTTCTGTTCATTCATTTTTTTTCCTAAATATTCATTTACAGGATGAGGGCATCGCTGGCTGGACCAGCATTTACTGTCCATCCCTAATTACCCCGAGGGCAGTTAAGAGTCAACCTCATTGCTGTGGGTCTGGAGTCATATAAGACCAGACCAGATAAGGAGGCAGTTTGTCTTCCTAAAGGACATTAGTGAACCAGAAATATTTTTATGACAGTAGACAATGGACTACTCAATCACAATTAGACTCTTAATTCTAGATTTTTATTGAATTCCATCTGCCGTGGTGGAATTTGAACCTGGATCCCCAGAACATTACCTGTGTCTCTGAATGAACAATCCAGCTATAATACCACTGGGCTGTAACTCCCCATTAAGCAGTGCTCCATCTGCACTCGTCCACACCTATCATAAAGACCAATTGCATCTGGAAAAGTTAATTTGTCAATAATCTTCCATACTCAATCTCCCCATGCATTTCAAGCAACTTCAACCTTTGGAACTTGTCAGTGACTCAAAGCCTAATAAATGTGCATCTTCTATGACACAATCCTAAAGGGAAGAACAATTGTAGGAGAATGACTACACTTTGAACAATCCTGTCAGCTCTTGCAGCAATTAATTATTTAAATACCTGGCATTACATTTCGAAAACATTCTCTATTCAGCAACACTTTAAATAGGCAAGCTCTATTTTAATTTTAAAGACTACAGCTCTCTGGGATGATTTCATGTTGATGCTACTCCATGTACTACATGCGGTCAGTTCTCATTTGAGAAATTGCAGACAGTGTCAGTAGAGTAATCTGACCAGATCATTCAGGCCTTGAGAAGGCCAGTATGAAGTTCTAAGTCAGTGTAACGTGTAACGCTGCTGCCCCTTTAACAAGGTTATGTTATCCGTGACTTTTTTCAAGTGGCTTTGTCAAGGCAGAGGTATCGATTTGCCTGAAAATGGTTAAATAGAACAATGGCAGGGGACTGGTCAGTTCCCCCAGTTCAGGATTTCTTTTTCTAGTTTGGTTTGTTTTAGCAGGCAGTCAAAAACTGCTGCGGATCTACAGAAGCAGCTACAGTGAAGAGGTTCCATCTTTCAACAGATGTTTCTTGCCTGAACTTTCTCTCTGAAACTTCCACTGCCTGTAAGAACTTGTATGTGAATTTACCTTTTGCCAAGGGGTGTGTTTATGGGATGTTGCAGGAACAGCTTCATTAAGTTGCAATAGAGTCAGCTGGGTTATCAAATAAGTTGCTATTTTAAATTCTGTTTTCTTTTGCTAGTTTTTCATTCAGAGTGTTTAAATAAATTGTTTTGTTTAAAGCTGAGTGGTTTGACCAGCTGCAGCACTGCTGTAATATCCACATTACATCTGCCCCTGGTGTATCAGATGGACCCTGTGGACCTGGAGGTACAGGTGTGCCTGGTGCTCCATTTGGTCCAGGGTCACAGGTTTTCCTGAAATACCAGGTTCTCCAGTGGGTCCAATCTCACCAAGATGCCCTGGAATTCCAATTTTTGCAGATCTGGTGGACCTTCTGGACCAAGCATGCCACAAGAGCCCGCGTGACTTTCAGGACCCATTGGTCCAATCGGTCCTGGTCTTCCATTAATTCCAGGAAGGCCCGGCTTTCCTGGCTGTCCTGTGAATCCGACATCACCCCGCCTATATTTCTGACCAGGAAGGCCCTGTACACCAGGTCCAGTTTTTCACCCTGCTCAGGCTGTCCTGCAACCCCTGGAGATTCTGAAGAACTTGGTAATCTGTTACAGACCAGGCCAGACCCCCTCAAAACATTTTAAGGTAGCCCAGATTCTAACTTTTTTTAAGACAGATGCAGAGTGGATACTCCAGGAATGATGCAGCTGATCAAATCACTCAGCTTTAAACAAAACATAATCTAAATACTACGGATGAAAAACGAACAAAAGATGACAGAATTTAGAACAACAACTTATTTGATATCCCACCGACTTTACAACAACTTAATGAAGCAGTTCAAATTTCTGCAACATCGCATAAACATAAAAGGTAAATTCAAACACAGGTTCTTAAAGGCAGGACAGGTTTCATAGAGAAAGTTCAGGCAAGAAACTTCTGTTAAAGAATGGAACCTCTTCTCTAGATCCCCAGTACTTTCTGACTGCTTGCTAAAACAAACCAAGCTAGAAAAAAAGGTAAAAACAATTACTGCAGATGCTGGAAACCAGATTCTGGATTAGAGTGGTGCTGGAAAAGCACAGCAGTTCAGACAGATTTTTCTGCTACTTGGATGCTGTATGAACTGCTGTGCTTTTCCAACACCACTCTAATCCAAGCTAGAAAAAAAACCTGATTTCGGAGAACTGGCCAATCCCCTGCCATTGTTCTAATTAAGTATTTCCAGACAAATTGGCACGTCTGCCTTTATGATCCCTCTTGAAAGAAGCCAAGGACAACATAACCTTATTAAAGGGGCAACGACATCACAAATGGGTTGAGACAACCAACAGATCAAGTGCTCCACTGGATGTGATCTTGTTAGTAGAAAGCAGACCACCATATGGTAGAACAGCTGAAAAGGAATTAGGTTGGTTGATATGGAGATTTAATTATAGCCAAAAAGGCCCATTCTCTTTTGGTGGATATTCAAGGTTCCACTGTATCTGATGGAATTAGTTATTATGTATAGTTAATCTGAGTAAGCATCATACCCCAGATAATTTTAAAATTGTGAGCATGAATTTTCCCCTTCACCGAAGGTTTAGATGGTGATCCAGGTTTGTCTGGATAGGTGGTAAACTCCATGACTTCACCAGGGTTGCTCTTCCCTTCTGAATTGTAAGCAATTACCTATAACATACAACATTACATCAAATGACCAAAGGGACAAAGCCTGGCATTTAACCAGTTACATTAGGGGGCATTTCATTTGAGAATGTTTTTACTTATGTTATATTCTTCTGCTTTAGGATATCTTTAGAAATACTGAAGTAAATTTTCTCTTGGATTTTCAGTCTCCAGAAATTGCACAATGTGTAGAAATAAAAACCAGTGCTGGCTCAATGAGTCACCTGTACGGTGAAGTATGAATTTAATCCTTCCTCAAAGTATCTTTTAAAATTATTACCCAAAATTTCCCACATTCTTGTGTCAAGAGTCCATATATTTTAAGCAGTCTCACCCTGGCACATCTATAATCCAAGGCTGAGGAGAATCAATGGCAATGCTGTTTTTTAATCTGTTACCAGGTAGGTCCAATTTGCACAGAATTTCCATTTTTCCCATTGCTACTTCCCATTAACTCCTCAAGAAATGCAATTGACACCTTCTCAGTATGTTTCCAAGTAGTAGTTGGTGATCTGGTGTGCAAAGTAGCTAGCAAAATCTCCCAATGTCTCCAAACCTGCACTATACAGTGCTTCAAAAACCAAATAATATTAAATAGTTTCAGTGCTGGATCAACTGAGGGAAGTTGCAATATATTAATGAGATAGAACAAGGCAAAATATCAAGCTAGCAATAAGGGAACTGATAAGACTAGTAGTTGCAAAAATAAGACGACAACAGAATTAAAAGCAGTCTGCTTGGATGGATGCAAGATTTTCAATAAGGTAGAAGAATTAATGGTGCAAAAGGAAGTAATCAAATATGATCATTTGACATGACAGGTGTAACTGCAGGGTGACCATGGATGGGAATTGAATGCTCAAGGGTGTTCACCATTAAGGATGATAAGCAAAAAGAAAATGACACGTGGCAGCACCTTCAATAAATGATGCAATAGATACAGCGAGAGGGATCTCACATCGGAAAATCAAGGGAAGACAGTGGAGCTAAGAAACAGCAAAGGGCAGCAAACACTGGTAAAAGTTGATTATAGGCCATCAAACATGTTTTCACCAACTGGTATTTTCCTTTTTTAATTTCCTTTACTTTATAGAATCAGGCATTTATGTTCGTCAGTAAGCAATGTAGCTAAGCAAAAACCCAATGTAGCTAAGCAAAAGCAGCTTCAGAGTGATGTCAAGAAGCTAGACTTGTAACTTGTTCCTTATTATGGTAAATGCTGACTATATTTCTAATGGCAGTTTAAGGTGATATGTTATGAAGCCTACTAATATGTCAAATGTATTGACATCTCCATAAGACTGAATGCTCTAACACAGCTGCTCAAACATTGCCTAATATAAATTTTATAAATAGTATCTGCCTTATTCAATTTGCTCAGCAAAAAAACTGATTTCAGTTGTTTCTGTTATAAATAGTCAACAAAAATATCCTGCATTCAACATCATCATTTAATATTTCATTATAAGTGTACATTGCTTAATGATTATGATTTTCAGTTATACCCATCATTTAGGATGTGAGGGAATATTGCAAAACAGAAGAACAATGTACCTTGACAACAAATCTCCTGGTAGGAGTTGCTATAAGCAGGAGCAGAAGTTATTAATTCTCTACAAATCAACTAAGAACATAAATCTTTCCAACATACTTACCCTGAATTTATACGTACTTTTTCTTCGAAGGTTTTTAATTGTACATGCAAGATCCTCACCATCATATTTTGGTTTAAATCCATATCCCTAAAGGAAAAGTTTTAGATAGTCACAATAATTTATGAGAAACAAAAGCTAGTTCATTAAACATAGTCTCTTAGAGTAGAGATTTGACAATGTTCTATTTTGGCATAGAGTTTGAACGTTTTGATCGAAGTGTGCTTCTGGTACAAGAGACAAATACTCAGGATTAGAAAACAGTTCATGAACGACCAGTTATTTGTTGGTACAATATGATAAAGTCCAAAATGTTATTCTCTAACCCAAGTGGGGTTATTCTCTGGGTTGATGTGGGAGGACTTAGATGAATTTTTTGCTCAAGGTGAAACAAATGGTAATTAAGAACATTTTTATCACCCAGTGTCATCCTCAAGTTATCCCAAGAGATATTGCACAACTTCCATTTACTTTGGCAGAATTTGTTCCAAAGGGATTAGTTCTACAACAGAATACAATCCAGTTCTTGTCACATCTAATTTGTTCTCTTTACTTTGCTGTCAGTACTCAAAGCACAGAAGTTACAATTGCTTATGGGAACAGACAAGCTGAGATCTCAGCCCTCAGTGGCTAGAATAAAGCAGAGGCCCAGACAACAAATAACTTCAGGGGTAACCACTTACATATGACACAACTGGGTCTTTACATCATAAGTGGAGTACTGGCTCCAAAGTTTGAAAAGGTTGCAGTGAGATTTTTTTTTCCTTCTCACTAGGAAATTTCTGTTCTAATCACTATATATTTGAATAGTTAAGCTTCCATGCCAGAGGGGAGGAATCTTTATTCTATTTAGGTTTAAGTTTGAAGTGAGTCCCAATTGGTAAAAGAACACCTCACCAAGCTACCTTCGTTCAGGTATGATAAGCAATCAAATAAAAGCAAGTCCGGCAGATGTCGAATATCTGAAACTATCACCAAGTGCTGGAGAAACTCAGCAAGTCTGTCAGTGTCCATGGAGACAGGGACAGAGTTCACATTTCAAGTCTGCTATAGTCATATTGGACTCAAACCATTAACCCTGTTTCTCTCCTCACAAATTTTGCCAGACCTGAATTTCTCCAGAAGTGTCCGATGATAAATAATCAACTTACTGATGTTTCATCTTCCATTTCTAAAATATAACTGATGCCTTCATCAGATAAGGTTCCTGAAGGCTTGTTCCAATATAATGACAGCCATGTGACGCCTGCTTTAACAAGCTGAGGACTTGTTGGTGTTGGAGGGACACTGCCAGTTGTGTAGAAAAACACCTCTTCACTGAAATCACTGTTGGGGAAAGTATTACATTTTTAACAGTACACATCATAACTATTTGGCATTTGATGTCTCTCTAAATTTCTGGCCGGGTTAAAAGCATTTCATACAAACATACAAAACAGTAACAGACATAATCATTTAGATTAGATTACTTAGATTAGATTAGATTATTACAGTGTGGAAACAGGCCTTTTGGCCCAACAAGTCCACACCGACCCGCTGAGCGCACCCATCCAGACCCATTCCCCTACATTTCCCCCTGCACCCCTGGCAATTTAGCATGGCCAATTCACCTAACCTGCACGTTTTTGGATTGTGGGAGGAAACCAGAGCACCCGGAGGAAACTCACGCAGACACAGGGAGACACAGTCGCCTGAGGCAGGAATTGAACCCGGGTCTCTGATGCTGTGAGGCACTGCTAACCACTGTGCCACCGTGCCGCCCTTAAAGATAGTCCCACCTTCAATAAGGTCATGACTGATCTGTTTAAGTTTCAGATTCCACATTCCCATCCACCCCTGACCGATAACTCTTGATTTCCCTGTTACAAGATTTCATACATGGAATCATAGAGCTGTACAGCATGGACATAGACCCTACGGTCCAACTCCATGTTGACCAAATATCCTAAATTAATCTAGTTCCATTTGCCAGCATTTGGTCCTTATCCCTCCAAAACCTTTCCTATTCATCTAGATGTTTTTAAAATGTTGTAATTGTACCAACCTCCACCATTTCCTCTGGCAGCTCATTCCATACATGCACCACCCTCTGCGTGGAGAAGTTGCCCCTTACATCCTTTTTAAATCTTTCCACTCTCACCTTAAACTTATGCCCTCTAGTTCTGGACTCAGCCACCCCAGGGAAGAGACCTTGGTTATTCACCCTATTCCTGCCCCTTATGATCTTATAAACGGTGGCACAGTGGTTAGCACTGCTGCCTCACAGTGCCAGAGACCCGGGTTCAATTCCCACCTCAGGCAACTGCCTGTGTGGAGTTTGCACATTCTCCCCATGTCTGCGTGAGTTTCCTCCGGTGCTCCGGTTTCCTCCTACAGTCCAAAAACGTGCAGGTTAGGTGAATTGGCCATGCTAAATTGTCCGTAGTGTCAGGTGTAGGGATAAACATAGGGGAATGGGTCTGGGTGGGAACGCTTCGGCGGGTCGGTGTGGACTTGTTGGACCGAAGGGCCTGTTTCCACACCGTAAGTAATCTAATATAAACCTCTACAAGGTCACCCCTCAGCCTCTAGTCCTCCAGAGAAAATATCCCCAGCCTATTTAGACTCTCCCTGTAGCTTAAACCCTCCAACCCTGGCAACATTCTTGCAAATCTTTTCTGAATCCTTTCAAGTTTCACAATATCCTTTCTATAGCATGGAGACCAGAACTGCACACAATATTCCAAAAGTGGCCTAACCAATGTCCTGTACAGCCGCAACATTACCTCCAAACTCCTGGACTCAATTCACTGACCAATAAAGGCAAGCATAACAAACGCCTTCTTCACTAACCAGTCTTCCAGCTCCTCTACTTGCAAGGAACTATGAACCTGCACTCCGAGGTCTCGTTGTTCAGCAACACTCTCCAGGACCTTACTGTTAAGTACGTAAGTCCTGCCCTGAACTGCCTTTCCAAAATGCAGCACCTCATAGCTATTTAAATGAAACTTCATCTGCCACTCCTTGGCACACTGACCCATCTAATCAAGATCCCACTGTACTCTTCGCTATTCACTACACCTCAAATTTACCGTACCTTTTATATTCACATCCATAGCATTTATACAAATGATGAAAAGCAATTGACCCAGCATCGATCCTTGTGGCACATCGCTGGTTAAAGGCCTCCAGACTGAAAAGCAACGCTCCACCACCACCCTTTATTCTACCGTGGAGCCAGTTATATATCCAAATGGCTAGATCTCCTTGTATTCCAGGTGATCTAACCTTGCTAATCAGTTTACCATGAGAAACCTTGTCGAACACCATACTGATGTCCATATAGATCATGTCCACTCCTCTAACTAAAAATATTTAATGAACCTGTCCCCACTACCTTCTGAAGCATAATGTTCCAAAGTTACATAACCCTCAGACTAAGAAAAATCTCTTAAAACTCTGTCCTTAAAAAATTACCCATTTTTAAATTTCTTATCTCGTAATTGTTTTAAGCGTGTTAGAATGGAGCAAGTGTTGAACCATGAAGACATTATTAGCGACATTGCTCCCTGATATAAATCCTGTCCAGTAATTAATAAGTAAACTGACCACTGACCTCATCTGTCCTTACTTAAAAAGGCATTTTCAAAATATCCAATCACATCAATTTACATGATCCTTGTTTTGAGATGCGTTTGAGCACAAGTGATAGACATAAAAATGTCAGGAGAAATATATTTGAAAAGGGATAGAGCCAGAATGGAAGAGAATAATTTTGCTTTTACATTTATGCTATGCTTTCTCACAATCTATAATACTGCTGGTGACATTTACTGAATGCACTGGTGGTGTAAGAAAAAACCATGCTATTGAAAGATCAAGGAATTTTTATTCTCCTCATTTGGAAGTAACACATGCGTCTTCCAAACGCAAGTAGCAGGTGGCCTTGGAACAGGCTATATAGAGTCATAGAGATGTACAGCATGGAAACAGACCCTTCAGTCCAACTCGCCCAAGCCGGCCAAATATCCCAACCCAGTCTAGTCCCAGGTGACAGCATGTGGCCCAAATCCCTCCAAACCCTTCCTATTCATATACCTATCCAGATGCCTTTTAAATGTTGTAATTGTACCAGCTTCTACCACTTCCTTTGGCAGCTCATGCGTGAAAACGTTGACCCTTCAATCTCTTTGATATCTTTCCCCTCTCACCCTAAACCTATGCCCTCTAGTTCTGGACTCCCTCACCCCAGGGAAAAGTCTTTCCCTATTTATCCTATCCATGCCCCTCATGATTTTATAAACCTCTATAAAGTCACCCCTCAGCCTCCAATGTTCCAGGGAAAACAGCTCTAGCCTATTCAACCTCTCCCTATACCTCAAATCCTCTAACCCTGGCAACATGCTTGTAAATCTTTTCTGAACCCTTTCAAGTTTCACAACTCTGGTCATAAAGGGCAGACATGTAATTATTGGACTGCTTGCTTTGTTTGAATTATGTAAAATTGTAAATCAGAATTCACTCTGATACAATACATAAGAAACAATAAGGGTAGTTAACGCACAATGTTTTGATTAATCTACATATAACGAATTTAGAACATGGATTAATCAATTTCATCCAGATCATGAATGATGACGACCTTGTAGCACAACTTCAGTTTAATTTTTATCTGTTGGGTATATAAGTGGACACCAGCCTAGGGATAACAGAAAAAGAGGAAAGGTTCATGTTAGCTCTTGACTCTGATTCCCAATTCCATAGATCATAATTAAACTTATAGAGTCATAGAACCCCTACAGTGTTGTCACAGGGAGAACGTGCACACTCCACACACAGTCAGTTGTCCAAGGGTGGAATTGAACCTGAGTCAATGACGCAGTGAGGCAGCAGTGCTAACCACTGAGACAACGTGTGGCTATGGATGAGGAATTTCAAGAGTTGCTAGATCCTAACTTGCATACAAAGGCAAATGTACAGAACTAGTCATAAAATCTTGCTGATCCCACAACACACCTTTTTTTTTAAAAAATGTGCAGCTGCCTGAAGGATTCTTCTGGCTCTTCATGGCAATTGTTTTGCAGATTCTATACCCTATGCCACAACCTGGAATTAGTTCCAGTGGGAATATCTTTTGATCTATTTACAGAATGAGAAGGATCAATGCGTGGAATGCCATTTTGGAATTTTTCAGCAGTTGCCAGCAAATATCCTTCAACTACATCTACAGCCAAGATGCACACACCTCACTTTGGGAGAGGATCAATACAAGTATGGGTCTTCTTTTTTAATCAAACGTGGGAAAGAGAAGGGGCGGGGGGTGTGGTTTAAGAAAATGTAAAGTTTCATTTCTGCAGATCAGTTTTTGGCCCTCTCCTACCTGCATCTGAAGATAACAAGAAGTTTACTTTCTTATTGAGCTAATTGCTGTTAATTGTTCACATCCCCTTAGATTTCACTTATTTACAATTTTCCAGTCCTAACACAGACTATCTCCAAGCATCTATTCTACTCTGTATATTCAGTTCTGATTAATCATCCAAAGGATTGATTTTTGATCTTATTAGCACATTACTGTTCAGGCCAAGTTTGGACCAGTACTTAACACTGATTACAGACTATTAATAGTATATGAAAATCATGTCTATCTTTTGAAATGCACTCACCTCATCCCAAGTTCATTTATGGCTGCTAACTTAAATCTGTATCCAGTGGCTGGTGACAGCTTAACAACTTTGAATTGTTTCTGTGGTCCAAAATAACACTGGGAAAATTCATTCTTCCCTTTCCCCTGTGAAATAGATCAGATTAGTCAGAAATACAAGGAAGGAGCATAAAGGAAAAGCTATTAGTTTAATCAAATCCATTTCTTCAGAAACAAGTATGTATTTTGACATTAACTCCCTTTCACAATACACAGTGACTTTAATGAATTGTCCTCAAATGTTCAGTGTTTGCTTACTTTTCTGAGTATACTGGGCTTGAGCAACTTTCAATTGGACATTAAATTCAATGACATATAAATCTATTCAATGTTCGCCTTTCTAATTTATGGTATAATCTTTTGAACTGCTGGCATTAACCTTCTCAAGAAATGAAGCCTTTGCAAGATTACAAGAAAGATATCCCAATTTTCTTAACTATTTTGTTTAATATTCTCAATGAAACTCATCTAAGCCTGGCTAATCTCATAAATCTGTTAGAAAACTTTTAGATACTCATAACTGCAAGTTTCTCTGCTTGACTAACAAATATCCAAAGAGACTAAATTTTTAACATCAAATGTTCTTCTTCTGTGAAGAAGGTTAAAACAAAGTAATCTTGCCATTGTCTACTATCAATACTAAGAGTGGAGCAGGTCAGGCAGCAACCAAGGAGCAGGAGAACCGACGTTTCGGCCATGAGCCCTTCTTCAGGAATCGTTGAAGGAGGGCTCATGTCCGAATTCATGAAGAAGGGCTCATGCCCGAAACGTCGATTCTCCTGCTCCTTGGATGCTGCCTGACCTGCTGTGCTTTTCCAGCACTACATTTTCAGCTCTGATCTCCAGCATCTGCAGTCCTCACTTTCTCCTATCAACACTGTAACGCTGTTTAAGCAATTTATCTCCTCTATTATCTCAAAACGATTTTTAAAAAATTTATATTTTGCCATTACACCTCTGAGTGTATTCCAGAGTTCACAAACTTGTAAGAAAGATATATGAACAAACTGAATGTTAAAGGAGGTGCCAAATCTATACAGTCGTGACAACAAAAACTTTGCAATCCTAATAGAGGCTGGAAAAGCCACAGTGAACTTCTGTACAAACTTCTGCTGGAAAAAACTGCTTACGCAGAGACCAGGAAAGCAAGGCAGGGCAGGTTCAGATGCTAAAAATACGGGGTAGACCATTTAGGACAGACATGAGGAGAAACTTCTTCACCCAGAGAGTGGTAGATGTGTGGAATGCTCTGCCCCAGAGGGCAGTGGAGGCCCAGTCTCTGGATTCATTTAAGAAAGATTTGGATAGAGCTCTCGAGGATAGTGGAATCAAGGGTTATGGAGATAAGGCAGGAACAGAATACTGATTAAGGATGATCAGATTGAATGGTGGTACAGGCTCGAAGGGCAGAATGGCCTACTCCTGCACCTACTGTCTATTGTCTAACGTGGAATTACGGTGAGGACCTCTGAAGCAGGAAGCCATGTCTACAGAGGGTCTTTTGGGAACTACAGGGAAACTTCAATTATCCGAATACCAATTATCTGAAAATCGGATTATCTGAAGATCTCGAGGTCCTGATAGAAACATTACATCAAAGACGTGTTTCCAGCAGTGATCGCGCCTTTTGTTTACAATGATTAAACAGGCACCGTTTCCAAATGGCTGACCTCCCGCCCTCTCTCTCTCCACACTTTTCCTGGAGTTATACAGAGGGGTGTACCCCATCCCCTCCACCCACTCTCCCCAGGAATAAACTCTCCAACATTGTCTGTACAGGGCAAACATGGAACCTGTCAAAAATTTGCAGTAAAAGGTTGCACGTGTGGCTGTGGCTGCGTGTGTGTACCTGTGTGCTATTTGGAGACTCTCTACCCCCCCGCCTCCCCCCCCCCCCAAAAGACAGCAGCAGTCTTGTTGTTGGTGTGTAGTCCGGATGCACCGGAGAGGGGTCGAAGGTGAATGGGGGGGGGGGGGGGGAGGAGTGTTGGGGGCGGGGGCTCAAGTGCATTGTGCTAGGGGGTGGGGTGGTGATTGCGTGTTTTGTCCTAGGGGGTGGGGTGGTGATTGCGTGCTTTGTGCTGGGGGCGGGGGTGGTGTTGAGGGTGGGATTTCACGCGCTGTGCACTGCTGCGGGCTCCTGAATAGGGAGCAGACTTTAAAACTCCAAGCCCCAGAGGAAAGGTATTTAATCGATTTTCTGAATAATCGATTATCTGAATGAAGTAGTGCCCACCCATCGGATAATTGAGTTTCCGCTGTACATTATTCTACATCAAAGAGGACCAATCCAGGAGATGATCTGGCTTTTAAAAAAGAAGCCATGATTAAAATGTGCCAGCTGCTGCAACCAGCTACAAACTCAATGCAGGGCAAAGTGAAAATTGTAGTTACCAAGTGCCTATGATTCTTGAGATGTGTGTCAGCCACCTGCAGCTTGTTGTACAAGCAACATTTCAGTTTGCAATTCACTATGGACATGTCACTGAAACTCTCCATCCATAAAAGCAGATTCACCTCATTCCTTCTTGACTGAGTAAGCATGAGGGTTTGCAGATTGCAAGGTACATCGTTCAGAGTGTCAATGAATGAATGAATGATTATTTTGCACAGACCTCATATGAATTTACCAATTTTCACTATCTCTTATACAGCATCTTTCATAACAACCGGATGGCTAAATACTTTACGTGCAATAACTAATTTAAATGTAGTCACTGCTGCAATGGAAGGAACTTGATACCAGTTTGCATACAGTAAATCTCCTTAAGCAATATGATAAATTTGTTTTTGTCAAGTTGATGGAGAGTTCAATATTGGCCATGATAACTCTCCTGCTCTTTTTCAAAATGGTGACACAAAATCGAACAGTCATCCACGAGGGTATGGGATTGTGTTCAAATAATGACTGGAATCAGTGAGTGGCAAAAAAAGCCTCTTTTATTCAGCATTCACAGTACAAGTTCGAGGCTGCAAAAGAATCCTGAAATACAGTTATTACAAGAGCCCCTTTATGCACAGTTCTTACTTATATTAAAATTCCACTATGGCGTTACATTATTTTATCTATCGTACACAAAAGTGTGAAGGGTTCTGTCCTGGGAAACAGGAGATGGGTTAAAACGTGCGAAATGCTGGCTGCTACTGCTGATGGGATTAAGAGTGTTCATCCGATCTGCTTGCATAATTAAGAGGTGTTAGTCCTTTTGTCTTTTAAATTAGTAAATGTTACTAAAACTACTAGGCCTATATGCACTAAGCTAGTTAGAAATTGTATCTGCACTTAATAAAACAATAAAGGTTATTAAACTGATTACTGCAGCTGAGTTGAGAGATTTATTTACTATTTGCCAGTTTGAGTTTCATTTAGTCGTGCGATTTCACTTAAGTTTTAATAGTTAGCTTCTTTAGTTTGGAAATTTTTTGAAAAAAATTTGAAATTTTTTACAAAATTACAAAATCACTACAAAACAGTATAACAACCTTATAGTATAACGACAATAATAGTAAACAAACTACTACTCTACTCCACAAACCACTGACAAGAGATTAAAAAACCTACGAAAACTACAATTCAATAAATAACTAAAACAAACTAAATTAAACCAAGTTGAATCAAGGTAAATTAAATTACATTCAGTTGTTACCGCACTCCTGCCAAAGTTCCCCACCACAGGGAGCATCAGCAGGTATACCCGTATTTGTTCAGAATTCTTCCTCTCAGAGGCCCCTGGACTGCCGGACACAGCTCCCACGACTACACAAAGCTCCTGACCAATATAGCTGACAAGTCTGCGTCTATATAATACAGAAAGGGCCGCTACGTTCTACAAAACAGTTCTGCTTTCTGGTGCACCATACTCATAAGGAAGTCCAGGGGGATGTGCTCCTTAACTAATCTACGTTTCCCCGAGAGTCCCAGTGGATTCTCCGACACCCAACTCATTAGAATGTTCTTCCTCACTCAGAATGAAAGAATATTAAACAGTTTCTTCCCATCCGCATCCAAAGACGGGAGATTTGGCAAACGCAAGAGGGGGGACACCAGATCCACCTTGACCTCAGTTCCCAAGACCCCTTCCAAATCATTTTTTATGGCACCCCAATATCTACGAAACTTGTGGCATGACCACAAGCATAAGTAAGAGTGCCAACATCTTTTTTACATTTGGGGCACATTGGGGATGCTTTTGTCTTACATTCCACAAGCCGCTCCATTGGCAAATGAGCCCTGTAGAGCATCTTCAATTGAATAGCCTGCGTCCTATTACAAATTGAAATCTTCTATACATTCTCCCAAATATCCTCCCATGCCTCTGACGAGACTTTCACCCCCAATTCTTGAGTCCAGATTCTGCAGAGCCACACAAATGTCCTTCAAAACGTTACCTCCTAACAAGTGATAGAGGGTACTGACCAAGAGAGCGCCCGCAGACCGGAACTCTCCATATAATTCTATTAGATTTAAAATAGTGATGGAAAAGAATTGACCGGATCTAAAAGGTGAAGCTCTAAATTGGAGAAAGGCCAATTTTGACAGTATTAGGCAAGAACATTCAAAAGGTGATTGGGGGCAGATGTTGGCGGGTAAAGGGACGGCTGGAAAATGGGAAGCCTTCAGAAATGAGATAACAGGAATCCAGAGAAAGTATATTCCTGTTAGGATGAAAGGGAAGGCTGGTAGGTATAGGGAATGCTGGATGACTAAAGTAATTGAGAGTTTGGTTAAGAAAAAGAAGGAAGCATATGTCAGGTGTAGACAGGATAGATCAAGCGAATCCTTAGAAGGGTATAAAGGCAGTAGGAGTATACTTAAGAGGGAAATCAGGAGGGCAAAAAGGGGACATGAGATAGCTTTGGCAAAAACAATTAAGGAGAATCCAAAGGGTTTTTACAAATACATGAAGGACAAAAGGGTAACAAGGGAGAGAACAAGGCCCCTCAAAAATCAGCAAGGCGGCCTTTGTATGAAGCCGCAGAAAATGGGGGAGATACTAAACAAATATTTTGCATCAGTATTTACTGTGGAAAAGGATATGGAAGATATACAGTCTACGGAAATAGATGGTGACACCTTGAAAAATGTCTATATTGCAGAGTAGAAAGTGCTGGATGTCTTGAAATGCAAAAAGATGGATAAATCCCCAGGACCCAATCAGGCTTAACCTAGAATGCTGTGGGAAGCTAGAGAAGTGATTGCTGGGCCTCTTGCTGAGATATCTATATCACTGATAGCCACAGGTGAGGTGTCAGAAGACTGGAGGTTGGCAAACATGGTGCCACTGTTTAAGGGTGGTAAGGACGAGCCAGGGAACTATAGACCAGTGAGCCTGACCTCGGTGGTGGGCAAATTGTTGGAGGGAATCCTGAGGGCCACGATGCACATGTATTTTGAAAGACAAGGACTGATTAGAGATAATCAACATGGCTTTGTGCGTGGGAAATCATGTCTCACAAAGTTGATTGAATAAGTAACAAAGAGGATTGATGAGGGCAGAGTGTTAGAGATGATCTATCTGAACTTCAGTAAGGTGTTCAACAAGCTTCCTCATGGGAGACTGGTTAGCATGGTTAGATTTCACGGAATACAGGGAGAACTAGCCATTTGGATACAGAACTGACTCAAAGGTAGAAGAGAGAGGATGGTGGTGGAGGGTTGTTTTTCAGACTGGAGTACTGTGATCAGTGGAGTGCCACAAGGATCTGTGCTGGGTCCTCTACTTTTTGTCATTTATATAAATGATTTGGATGTGAGCATAAGAGGTATAGTCAGTAAGTTTGCAGATGACACCAAAATTGGAGGTGTAGTGGACAGCGAAGAAGGTTACCTCAGGTTACAACAGGACATTGATCAGATGGGCCAATGGGCTGAGAAGTTGCAGATGGAGTTTAATTCAGATAAATGCAAGGTGCTGTGTTTTGGGAAAGCAAATCTTAGCAGGACTTATACACTTAATGGTCAGGTCCTGGGGAGTGTTGATGAACAAAGAGACCTTGAAGCGCAGATTCATAGTTCCTCGAAAGTAGAGTTGCAGGTAGGTAGAATAGTGAAGAAAGCGTTTTGTATGCTTTCCTTTATTGGTCAGAGTATTGAGTACAGGAGTGGGGAGGTCATGTTACGGCTGTATAAGACATTGATTCGGCCACTGTTGGAATTGTGCATGCAATTCTGGTCTCCTTCCTATCGGAAAGATGTGAAACTTGAAAGGGTTCAGAAAAAAATTACAAGGATGTTGCCAGGGTTGGAGGATTTGAGCTATAGGGAGAGGCTGAAAGGCTGGGGTTGTTTTCCCTGGAGTGTCGGAGGCTGAGGGGTGACCTTATAGAGGTTTACAAAATTATGAGGGGCATGGATAGGGTAAATTGACAAAGTCTTTTCCCTGGGGTCGGGGAGTCCAGAACTCGAGGGCATAGGTTTAGGGTGAGAGGGGAAAGATATAAAAGAGACCTAAGGGGCAACGTTTTCACTCAGAGAGTGGTATGTGTATGGAATGAGCTGCTAGAGGAAATGGTGGAGGCTGGAACAATTGCAACATTTAAAAGGCATTTGAATGGGTATATGAATAGGAAGGATTTGGAGGAAAATGGGCCGCTGGCAGGTGGGACTAGTTTGGCTTGGGATATCTGGTCGGCATGGACGTGTTGGACTGAAGGGTCTGTTTCCATGCTGTACATCTCTATGACTTATTGGGACTAACCATCAATGTCATCTTTTTCTGTACAGAGTCCCTAACCTGAAAGTACAAAAGAGGTCCCTCCTAGATAGTTCATATTTCTGGCTCAGTTGCTCGAAAGACATCATGACCACCCTGTCAAATAAATCTCCCAAAGAGAAGACTGCTCTACATTCCCAAAGGTTAAAGCCAGAGACAATCGACCCCGGCCAAAATCCTAATATTCCTACTCTGGGAGTGACAGTGGAAGGTTTTTGTAAGTTACCCTCACGTTGCTACATCATTCTCCATGCTTTAACCGTGTTGAGGGCAGTCAGATTCCTGCAATAGTCCATAACAGTCTTGTCCACAAACAACCAATTGATGAGGGGGCATTTTGCTGGGAGGCCTTGATGTCCAACCAGATTGACCATGGAGTCCAGGCAAGCCCAGTCAGCCACATAGGACAGTAAGGAACTCAATTGATAGTTCTTAAAGTCCAGGAAATCCAAACCTCTGCTGCAGAAGCTGCAACTTGGCAAATTTAATGAGAGGCTGCCTATGATGCCAGATGAAAGATCCAAGCCTCCGGAGTGCTTGCCTCGGCAGCATAAAAGGGAGCATTTGCAAGGGATATAATATAATAAACGAGGAAGAACATCTATTTTTACCAGAGCTATTCTACCCAACCAGGATATCAGAAGATCTTCCCAGTGACAAAGATCCTGTCTTATTTTCTCTAGCAACAGCACAAAGTTAGCTTTATATAATTGATCCAAGGCCGGGGTCATAAATATGCCTAATTACAAGAAACCTCCCCATTACCACCTGAAAGGGAAACAGGTTCCATCCCCAAGATCGGATATTCTAGTAAGGCCACCCATAGGCATGGCTTCATAAAATTAGTTTTATAACCCGTAAGGGAACCGAATAGATTAATCACTTGTATTAAATGGGGCACAGATGTCATTGGATCAGTTAAAAAGAAAAGTCAGTCATCTGTATAAAGGGTAATCTTATGCCTGCCTGATCCTACCTCCGGGGCAATTACATTGGGGTTCCTCTGGATGGCCTAATAGTGGTGAGAGACGGCACCGTTATCAACTGCCTCTGCCAATACTTAAATTGTCCGACCTTATACCCCTGAATTTGGTCTAACAGTTGAAATGGGAGATTCTCCTAGATGAGTATAGCAACTCCTCTACTTTTCGAATTAAAGGGTGAGAAAAACATCTGTCTGAATCCTTCCTGCTGTAACTTCAAATGCTCCTAATCGGTTAAATGTGTTTCTTGCAGCAAGGCTTCACTGACCCTCTCTTTTCTAAGGCTTGTAAGCATCTTTTTTCTCATAATTGGTAAATGATTCCCCTGAATATTCCAGGTGCACCATTTAAATAAACGGTTAGCCATAGCCATCCTAAACAGTCTGTGGCCCCTGGGAGGAAGAACCTTACTCATAGTGCACCGAGTGAAAACAGCAAACAGTTCATATAAATTTTAAAATATAACTACCAAAATTACCAAATCAAAACTCTGAACAGCTACTTCTACAACAGGCGACATATAACACAAATGAAAGGAGACTTTCCCTCTTGCTCACAGGGGCCGCTCATACTACCCACTAACCCCTCCATGGCTCCTTCCAGCCCCAGACAACACAAAGTCAGAAAAAGTTACACACATCTACAACAAGAAAATTAAAAGTGGGCACTCATCCTATCCTATCCATACTTTAACCCTAGGCAGTCCTAGTAGAAAAGAAATAATAAGCCCCCCCGCCTCCCGCAATCATGCCTCCCCCCCACCCCAACTCCCTGTCCCCCCATCCCATATCAAAGGAGAAGAACGAAAAGGAAATGATGAGAAAAATATACGAAGTATAACAGATAGGGAGAGAGAAGGGAGAAGAAAGAGAAAAAGATAAAACAACTAGGACCCCCACATATATTAAAACAAACCCAACAACCAGGCAAATTACAGAGAAAAACAAAGTAAACATTATTGTCCACATTATTCAAGCTAGCCAGTCTATTATAAAGTACCCAGGAAGTCCTTTGACTTTTCTGGTGAGTCAAAATTAAACATGGACCCTCCATGGCTGAAACGTAATATTGATATCTGGAATACTGGATATTCAAGTTCCTCACCTGCCTTTTTACCTCATCAAAGGCCTTCCTCCTGCGAATCACGACCACAGAAATGTCTTGGAAAAACACAATTCATGATCCTTTGTATACCAGAGTCTGTGCATCCTTTTCCAGTGCTCTAGAGGCTCCAGTACCATTTGCTTATCCTTGTAATGTTGGAGTTGAACTAGGCGGAGGTGCTAGTCTGATCCAGGCCTGCGCACTGCGACCCTGTGGGCCTGCTTGACCCGCATCCGGCCTGCTTCAACTTTCAGCTTCAGAAACTGCGGGAGCCATTGCTCCAAGAAGCTGACGAGCTGGCCTTCTTCCTCCTGTCCCGGCAGCCCCACCTGATGGATGTTCTTCCGACAACCTTGATTTTCAATGTTGTTGACCTGCTCTTCCAAGGTCCGTACCTGCCATTCCAGGGCCTGGACCCGACCTGCTGTGAATTCTACCGTAGCTTTGGAGGCCATGGTACATTGCTCCACCTTCACGACGTGCTGCCCGAGATGCTGGATATCCTGGTCATGCTTCTGCAGCATGACCGAGATAGGTTTCAGCTTGGTCCAGGTGTCCTCCATCACTGAATCAATCTTCTTTTGGAGTTTCACGAACTTGGAGACCAGGCTCTGCTCCATAGAGGAATCCCCGGGGCATTCGTGAAGGCTTACGCTGCGGCCGCAGACGCGCCCGTTGCTACAGGGGAATGCCCTGCTTGCTGAAATCCTTGCAGTCCCTTCCCTTTAGTCATTTTTCTAACTATTTTAAACTAACACAGGACAATTCTGGGGGTCAACAACAAACAATTTCTACCACAATTGGTACTAAAGGGAGGGTGAATGCACCACTGTCTATATTCTGGTGCAGAGCTCAGCAGGGCAGACCTACTGGATTGCTGCCATTTTGAATCCTCTCCAACAGTTTTTTAAAGGAATAATACCCCAGTTAAAAGGCATTTAACGAGTACATACTAATTGGAGAAAATGTTTGGTGCTCTGTCTTCTTTTCAGGCCTGCGAAACAGTCAGTAAGGGTCTGATTAATATTATAATATTTCATGGAGACTTGATAGAGATGATATTGTTCTGTATACTAAACTTATTTAGAGGTAAACACTGCTTGTAGCAAGGGCTGATAACTTATGAAAATGGAATAATGTATTTGAAGGGGTTGTTTTGACTGCAAAGAGCTGTTTTAAATTTGATCTATCTTATGGTAGTAAAATATAATGAATGAAACAGTGTTATAACAAGTAATGGCTTAGTGAAAGGTTATGAATGCATGAATGGGAACCTGATCTTAACGAATGTAGCGAGCTGGTGAGTGAGTTAATAAAGATATCCTAAAACACAATACTCACAAGAGTAAACAGTGCCTTGGTTTGCCATTTCCTTTATCAATTGATATTTGTGACAATGCAGAACTCTTCAGTACTGCAGTGGACAGTTGGTCTTGAATTTTATGCTCAGATTCTAGAATGGAACTTGATCCCAGCATCAAGAAGGAAGAGGGATTCCATACAGTTAATATCTACATTGGGCATGGTGCATGATTCAAGAACCCTGGTCCATAATTCATACACACACAGCAGGCCTTCAATAGAGTTTAGCTGCTGCAAGGACCTACTCATCCTCACCTCTGTTGCCTGACTCCTATGGAGGCACCCTGCAGCACTCAGCTGATCAGGTATCAAGTTTTTGAGTGGTATGTGGCATAACTGCACTTCTTGCTACTACTTCCAGGCCAACAATCTGACACATGAATGCAAAGGAGGAAAAATACAGAAAACTCAAGTCCAACAGCAAGTGGAGCAGCAAGAGAAATTAACGGAGGCTACATCCCAGACAATGTTTTTCGGCTGAGGCTCCATGTGACCAAATAATTTATAAGTGATATTGAAAAACTCAAAAAGTCTTCAGTAGCAACTGTTCCATATTCCTTTCCTTATTTCTATTAGTGACCATCCCATTCTCCTTTGCCTGATGACACCAAAATAAAAATCACCAGAAATGTACATTTTCATCCAAATTTATAATTTTATGCCTTATACAATAGATACAGAAATAACCTAATAATCAGCATGGATTTCCTTTGTTCACCACTTTTCAAAACATTTGCCTATCCAGAGTGGCGAGGAGAGAAGGAGTAGTGAAACGAGCGCTGCCAGGAAGGGGGAGTTTTCCCGCATTAAAAGGGACTTACCTTCGGAGTTGAGCCTCCATTTGCTGAGAGGTGCGAGGGAGGAGCGAAGGACTTCGGGGAAGTCATATATTTGTGTGGTTGCGTTACCCAAAACACTACTTGGGTAGTGTCTCCCATCCATCCTCCTCAAACCAAACAAAAGATTCCGTGCGGCAGATTGGTAAGGTAACACGTTTATTTTTTATTCCTTTTTTTTTAACAGTCTCTTTGGGAATTTAGAACAGTGGGAATGGAGGTGAGGGCAGTTGAATGTTCCTCCTGCAGAATGTGGGAGGTAAGGGTCACCACTAGTGTCCCTGCTGACTACATCTGCGGGAAGTGCACCCAACTCCAGCTCCTCGGAAACCGCATTAGCGAACTGGAGCTAGAGCTGGATGAACTTTGGATCATTCGGGAGGCAGAGGGGGTTATTGAGAGGAGTTACAGAGAGGTAGTCACTCCTCAGGTACAAGAGAAAGCGCAGATAGGTTACAGTTAGGGGAGAGAAAGGGAACAGTCAGGCAGTGCAGGGATCCCCTTTGGTCATTCCCCTCAACAATTGGTATACCGTTTTGGATAGGTATACAATAGGTATACCGTTTTGGGGGACAATTTACCAGGGGAAAGCAGTTGGGCACAGGGCTCTGGCACAGAGTCTGTCCCTGCTGCTCAGAAGAGAAGGGGGAAGAGGAGCAGAGCAGTAGTCATTGGGGACTCCATAGTTAGGGGGACAGATAGGAGGTTTTGTGGGGACGAGAGAGACTCACGGTTGGTGTGCTGCCTCCCAGGTGCCAGAGTTTGTGATGTCTCTGATCGTGTTTTTGGGATCCTTAAGGGGGAGGGGGAGCAGCCCCAAGTCGTGGTCCACAAAGGCACCAACAACATAGGTAGGAAGAGAGATGGAGATTTTAGGCAGAAATTCAGGGAGCTAGGATGGAAGCTTAGAGCTAGGACGAACAGAGTTGTTGTCTCTAGTTTGTTGCCTGTGCCACGTGCGAGTGAGGCGAGGAATAGGGAGAGAGAGGAGTTGAACATGTGGCTACAGGGATGGTGCAGGAGGGAGGGTTTTGGATTCTTGGATAATTGGGGCTCTTTCTGGGGTAGGTGGGACCTCTACAAGCTGGATGGTCTTCATCTGAACCAGAGGGGTACCAATATCCTGGGGGGGAAATTCACTAAGGCTACTGAGGTGGGTTTAAACTTATCGAACAGGGGATGGAAACCAAAATTGTAGTTTGAGTACAGAAAAGGTTGAACGTAGGGAGGTCCGAAATCAAGTTTAAGGGATGCAAGATGGCACCGGCAAGCAAGAAGTTGGTTTGAAGTGTGTCTACTTCAACGCCAGGAGCATCCGGAATAAGGTGGATGAACTTTCAGCATGGGTTGGTACCTGGGACTTGGATGTTGTGGCCATTTCGGAGACATGGATAGAGCAGGGACAGGAATGGTTGTTGCAGGTTCCAGGATTTAGATGTTCCATTAAGAACAGAGAAGATGGTAAAAGAAGGGGCAGTGCGGCATTGTTGGTCAAGGACAGTATTCCAGTTGCAGAAAGGATGTTTGGGGACTCGTCAACTGAGGTAGTATGGGCTGAGGTTAGAAACAGGAAAGGAGAGGTCACCCTGTTGGGAGTTTTCTATAGATCTCTGAATAGTTCCAGAGATGTAGAGGAAAGGATAGTAAAGATGATTCTCAATAGGAGTGAGAGAGACAGGGTAATTGTCATAGGGGATTTCAACTTTCCAAATACTGACTGGGAACACCATAGTATGAGTACTAATAGGTGGGTCAGTTTTTGTCCAGTGTGTGCAGGAGGGCTTCCTGACACAGTATGTAGACAAGGGGCGAAGCCACATTAGATTTGGTACTGGGTAATGAGCCCGGCAAGGTGTTAGACTTGGACGTAGGTGAGCACTTTGGTGATAGCAATCATAATTCTGTTATGTTTATTTTAGTGATAGAAAGGGATAGGTGTATACCACTGGGCAAGAGTTACAGCTGGGGGAAAGGCAATTACGATGCGATTAGGCAAGATTTAGGAAGCATAGGATGGGGAAGGAAACTGCAGTGGATGGGCACATTAGAAATGTGCTTATTCAAGGAAAAGCTCCCGAGTCCTAGATAAGTATGTACCCGTCAGGCAGGGAGGAAACTGTAGAGTGCGGGAGCTGCGGTTTACGAAGGAAGTGGAATCTCTGGTCAAGATGAAGAAGAAGGCTTATATTAGGATGAGATGTGAAGGCTCAGTTAGGGCGCTTGAGGGTTATAAGGTAGCCAGGAAAGATCTAAAGAGAGCTCAGAAGAGCCAGGAGGAGACATGAGAAGTTGTTGGCGGATAGATCAGGGTAAACCCTAAGGCTTTCTATAGGTATTTAAGGAATAAAAGAATGACCAGAGTAAGATTAGGGCCAATCAAGGATAGTAGTGGGAAGTTGTGTGTGGAGTCAGAGGAGATAGGGGAAGAACTAAATGAATATTTTTCGACAGTATTCATTCTAGAAAAGGACAATGTTGTTGAGGAGAATACGGAGGTAATGGCTACTAGACTAGGTGTGATTGAGGTTCACAAGGAAGAGGTATTAGAAATCCTGCAGAGTGTGAAAATAGATAAGTCCCCTGGGCCAGATGGGATTTATCCTAGGATACTCTGGGAAGCCAGGGAGGAGATTGCCGAGCCTTTGGCATTGATCTTTAAATCATCATTGTCTACAGGAATAGTGCCAGATGAGTGGAGGATAGCAAATGTGGTTCCCCTGTTCAAGAAGGGGAGTAAAGACAACCCTGGTAATTATAGACCATTGAGCCTTACTTCAGTTGTTGGTAAAGTGTTCGAAATGTTTATAAGAGATAGGATTTATAATCATCTAGAAAAGAATAATTCGATTAGGAATCGTCAGCACGGTTTTGTGAAGGGTAGATCCTGCCTCACAAACCTTATTGAGTTCTTCGGGAAGGTGACCAAAGAGGTAGATGAGAGTAAATGAGATGGTGTATATGGATTTCAGCAAGGCCTTCGATAAGTTTCCCCACAGTAGGCTATTGTACAAAATACAGAGGAATGGGATTGTGGGAGATATAGCAGTTTGGGTCAGAAGACAGAGGGTGGTAGTTGATGGGAAATGTTCATCCTGGAGTCCAGTTACTGGTGGTGTACCGCAAGGGTTGGTGTTGGGCCCACTGCTGTTCGTAATTTTTATAAATGACCTGGATGAGGGCGTAGAAGAATGGGTTAGTAAATTTGCAGACGACACTAAGGTTGGTGGAGTTATGGATAGTGACAAAGGATATTGTAGGTTACAGAGAGACATAGATAAGCTGCAGAGCTGGGCTAAGAGGTGACAAATGAAGTTTAATACGGAGTTTAATGTGTGAGGTGATTCACTTTGGTCGGAGTAACCATAATACAAAATACTGGGCTAAAGGTAAGATTCTTGGTAGTGTAGATGAGCAGAGAGAAACAGTGTCCAGGTACACAGATCCTTGAAAGTTGCCACCCAGGTTGACAGGGTTGTTAAGAAGGCATACAGTGTTTTAGCTTTTATTAATAGAGGGATCGAGTTCTGGAAACATGAGGTTATGCTACAGCTGTACAAAGCTCTGGTGCGGCTGCACTTGGAGTATTGCGTACAGTTCTGGTCACCACATTATAAGAAGGATATGGAAGCTTTGGAAAGGGTGAGGAGGAGGTTTACTAGGATGTTGCCTGGTATGGAGGGGAAGTCTTACAAGGAAAGACTGAGGGACTTGAGGCTGTTTTCATTGGAGAGAAGAAGGTTGAGAGGTGACTTAATAGAGACATATAAGATAATCAGAGGGTTAGATAGGGTGGACAGGGAGAGCCTTTTTCCAAGCATGGTGACGGTGAGCACGAGGGGGCATAGCTTTAAATTGAGGGGTGGCAGATATAGGACAGATGTCAGAGGTAGTTTCTTTACTCAGAGTAGTTAGGGTATGGAATGCTTTGCCTACTACGGTAGTAGATTCACCAACTTTAAGTACATTTAAGTCGTCATTGGACGAGCATATGGAGGTACGTGGAATAGTGTAGGTTAAATGGGCTTCAGATTGGTATGACAGGTCGGCGCAACATCGAGGGCCGAAGGGCCTGTACTGCGCTGTAATGTTCTGTTTCTACAGGGTACTTCATTAATGGCTGCAGCAATCAGAGTAGAAAGTTGCTTGCATTGAGTGTAGTTAGCTGGTGTGCAGCCTGCACTCATCAAGCCTAAATTGGTTGACTGATGAGATCCAGCATGTTCAGTATAGCATGAGCAAGAGCAGGAATGCTGTCATTTTGAGAGAAGGCACAGGTTCATGTTCCATTGAGCCACTGCAACTCTGCCTTGGCAGTGGCTCAGCAATACTACTGATTGCTCAGAACAGATTGAGACTCAAACAGTACTATCAAAAGTAAGAATGGCAGCAGCTTGAGTTTCCACAGAAGCACTCCAATCTTTGTTGGAACCTATTTATTTTTCAGTCAAGGCTGTCACACCGAACATCAGACACAGAGACAGATCCCACAGATGGAAGTGACCATTTCTTCCAGGGTGGTTCTTTTGAAATTCATTCAGATGTGGGTCTCATTGGCTGGCCCAGCATTTGTTAGCCATCTCTAATTGCCCTTGTGGTGGTGGTGATGATGAACTGCCTTCTTGAATTGCAGCAGGTCATTTAGTTTAGGTATACCCTCAATATTATAGAAAGAGGGTTCCAAGATTTCGACCCAGCAACATTGAAGAATGGCAACATAACTTTCACATATAATAAAAACAAAAATGCTGAAAACAGCCCGGCAGCAACTGAGTTGAGAAATCGAGTTGACAGTTCTGGCCCGTGAGCTTTCATTAGACAAGATGTCAGACTTGTTGTGTACTTCAAGCACTTTCAATTTGTTTCAGATTCCCAGCATTTGCTGCATTTTATTTTGCATTAACCTCTTCTGTATCCTGACAAAGTCCTCATCTAAGTTATCTACTACACAACTAATGAAAGACATCACCTTCAGGACAGCAGTATCTGGATTATCCTTTCCTTCTTGTCCAGGCACCTGAACATGTGTTTGGTGTCTCATGGGTCCTGTATCCCAGGCTCTTAAAATAGGTGCAGTGTCAGTTTCTGGTGACTACATCTGTAAAACTCTAATGATGGTACCTCCTCATCTTCACAGATCTTCTTCCTCTTATGAATGGGAACATTCTTGTTCTTTCTTCTCTGAAGTGTAAAAGGGACAAAGGTTTGACTGAGTTACAGGGAGGAGTGAGGAGAAAAGAAATTGCGTTTCACCATTTGCAGCTTGAGAATCAGATGACCTTGGGAGATGAGGGAGAACTGGGAAGATAGGAAGAGTATAAGGTATTCAGTTCCGGAGTCCAACAACTTCTGTCTTGCCAGTGGCCAAGCTCTTTCGCAGTTCTGGTTCCCAGGATCGTCAGCACCATCTGCTTCATCTAAGTTAAAATATGCAGATTAGCTGGTCCTCCTTCAGTTCATTGCTACTCCCTCTGTCGTGCACTACTTTTACCTGCCAGAATGTTAGAATTATTTCAGTATTGCTTCAATGTGCTTGGGTGATGCAACTGTCATGGTGAATGGCTGGTAGAATTTGCAAGTTGAGAGCTAAAGGTACAAGGGCGAAATAAAACAAATGAATGGTTGGGTATTGAAAATAGGATTAGAATAAACGTGTCCACATTGGACTACCTAATGTGCTAAAGAGCTTTTCTCTGTTCTGCTGACCTCTAAGACTTCAACATTAATCCATAAGACTGGGGATCAAACTCTGCTGGGGCAGATCATCAAAAGGTTCACTTTTGAAGGCAATGGAAACAAGGTCTAGTTATAGCAATTGTGAAACTGCAGAGAAGATAACCACAGAGAAAATAACTCTTGAAATAGCTGAAACAATGGCATGAGAGATTATGTTAATAATCTTCCATAACAGGTTGTCCACTTCATTATTACCTACAGGGCAAAAATCTAATGCATATCAATATCTGGATCACTGAGGCAAGCCTCCAAATACACACTTTACCAATACCAACTGAAAACAAGTCTGTTTCTTGTGTATAACTGTGATATGACTTTCAAATATTATATATGTTATACTCACCTACAGTACCAATCCAGCATACAATAATTATCTAGTTAGCCGGTACACCAGGTGACTCACTATCCATTAGGACACTAAACTTTACACAGCAGCATCAGTCTAAGTTCAATTCCTTATTGCTCCTGACTGGACTTACTGTGGTAATGCTATGAAGTCCAAGGCTGAGGCAGGGAAATTTAGCCTGAGGTCCCACTTGATTCAGTATCCAGTGGAAATGTGTATGTTGAGTGAGGATACAAAAATTAAGGCAAACTAATGGAGGATGTTCCTGTGCCACATTTCAATATGAAGGCTTTCTATTGTCTCCACGGAGGAAAAGATGAGAGAGAATACAAGGTTCATAACATGATGGAGATTAGCTGTGTACCTGATTATACAATTGTAATATTGTAGGATTTCTACATGCCAATTTCCAGCAAATTTCACTTACTTCATCCCATTCCAGATTATAATTGCTGACTTTGGAACCATTGTCACACGTAGCCTACAAAAGTTAAGGCAATGTAAGTCAAAGTCAAGGCAATGTAAGTCAAAGTCAAACTCAACAGCAAGCTATGTTAATGAAATACCTCTCAATAACTTGCAACAAATCACATAGCTAAGCATTTGCATATAATACAAAAGAACACAACTAAGAGCAAGATATGTTATTGGTAAAATATTTAGACAAATGTGGTAGAGATGCAGCACATTTTAAGTTTGAAAAAATCATTAGTGAGTTTCTAAGATAGAACAGCTTCAGAGTCTGATATTTCCAGGATGTTCCGTAAGAGGAAGATATGAGGTACCAGGCAGAACAATTCAACAATAAGCATGTAGAGACTGCCTAAGAGATCAGATTAAAGATGAGGAATATGAAAAGAAATCAAATAAATAACTAATACAATCAGAGATTCTCAATGAATCGTCTGAAGTCATTCAAGATAACAAAGACCTGACCAAAGAACAGAGTGAGTGATGAGGCTGCTGATAGTGAACATGGAAACTGTTAAGAATGGTGAGTATGGGAGCACAGAGTTACACTTGATTAATTTAATTCAGCTAAACAACTCAAGATTGAAGATGCAGTGAACATTGATAAAGAAAGACAAGAAAAGGAAGTGACCGGTGATTGAGCCAATGATTTGATAAAATGTAAAAGTTCAAAAATTCAATTATTTGAAAAACTAAGCAATAATAAGTAGCTTTGAGATAACTGAACAGCAATGACTTTGGACTTGGGTATTTGTCTCACCTTCCACTGTAGACTGAGGGAATGTTTGGTCCTGTTTATTATTCTAGGTGGCATTGGTGTGTCTGGTTCACTGCACAATGTTGTAAAACGCTCTGATTCTGATGGCGTTCCTCTTATTAGGTTAGAGGCTGCTTGCACCCTTTAGCAGACAAAATCGTATCATTAACCTAAGTAATGAAAGTAAGTTAATCACATTCAACAAAAGCTAGTGGTTTGTTGAATAAAATTTAAAACTTGATTTTTAAAATAGAATTCAATCGAAGTTGCATTTATGACTTTTCAACATGGCAAAAGGTCTTAAAATCACCACAAACCTGCAACTATTTTAAACTGGTATATTCCCTTACATGGACTGAACACTTCCAAGATGATTCAGAGGTTGGAGGTGCAAGCTGGGAGCATGGAGAAATTCAATCACCAAGCAGGGAATAGAAGCATTAAGGAAGAAAAATGAAGGCAAGTTTAAATTGTAGTCTTGATTAAACAAATCAAGTGGCTTGACGTAGCAGAGTGGCTTTCGGAAAAAAGCAGGGAAATAATCACTTAAGATTGCGCCATCCATGAAGTAGAAGATGGAAATTGCTGTGAGCAGGGAGAAACACAGCACTGGAAGGGAAGCTTGAAGAAGTCCTGCGGGGAGCACAGCTCAAGTATGGAATGCAATACAAACAATGAAGAGGATAAGGAGTAAGTAGGGAATGGCATAGATACTGGTCAAGAGTGAGCAGGGAGTCGATATTTAATGAAATGTGAGTAGATACATTTATAGATTACATGTCTTAATGCACAAGTTGAAAGGGGTTGAATGACTGGTACAGTAATTCTCAAATAGCTACAACTTCTCACCATTCAGTAGGTTACCAAGAATCATTTTGGTTGGAGTGAATCCCAAAGACAAGAATCTGAAACTCGGTTGTCACTGAGCTTAAATATTCTTAGTAACTCACAGGTGCTCCTACTGCAATTAGATTGTGTACCAGCCATATAAGTGCAATTCAGAAGCTGGACTTCTGCGATGAATAACTCACTTGCTGACACCAAAAGCCTGTTCACTATCTACAAGGCTCAAGTCAGGACTCTGATGGAATATTCTCCATTTCTCTGGTTGAGAGCAGCTCTAACAATGCTCAAGACATTTATTACCACCTAGGACAAAACATCCGTCTTAACTGGCAGCCCATCTAACACCTCAAATATTCAATCCCTTCGTCACTGACCAGGGTATTGCAGCGTGTACAGTGACAAGATGCACTGCAACAAATCCCAATACTCCTTAGGTAGCTTCTTCCAAACTTGCAACTCATGACTTCTAGAAGGAAAGAGTAGCATATACATGGGAACACCATTATCTGCAAGTCTCCTCCAATTCACACATCATTTTGACTTGGAACTGTATCATCCTTTCTTCATGGTCACTGGGTCAAAATGCTAGAACTGCCTTCCTAATGGGATTGTGTGTGAACCTACATCAAATGGCTAGTAGTTATTCAAGAGTACAGCTGTCTATCATGTTTTAAAGTGAAATTAGAGATGGACAAGGATGCTAGCTTCGTCAGCAGTACCTACATCCTGCAAAAGAGTAAGAAACGGTCAAAAGAAATGACAGTGAGCCCAATAACAAGTCTCTCAGTTAAAAGCATTTCACAAATTCCAGAACTCTTGCAAATGTCCTAGAACGGTTGCGTGACCGAGTGCTCAGAGGTTCTAGATTCAGATTCCAATCTCTGTGGGACCACATGTTCAAATCCCACTGCTTGGATCAATGCAAGAGGGATTTCGCCTGAATGAGTATGTTTGTGAATGTGGTTCAATGGGATTTGATGCAGAAGAAAAAAAGAGGCGCTTTAAGTAAGGTTTACTTTAAGAAGTAAATTGTGCCGAGTGAGGAGTTCAGTGAAGGGTGGCATAAGGTGCAGGCGTCTTCGACTTTTTTTCTGCAAATTCATGGTGTTAAGAAACTGCTACTAGAGATGGTCTTTAAATTGCTGCAAATTAGAAAAGTGTACTTTCTAAAGGAAGTAACTACATTTAGATTTACTTGAAAAATATCAGGAATAAGTAAAAGTCATAGACAATGTAATAAACTAAAAAAGTAAACCAAAGTAGAATAAAATTCACATAAAGGAAGCAAAGTTATGACATTGCAGTGCAACTCTGTCAAGTGGAATGCATGGACTGTAGCATATGGTAATTCATGTATCCTACCAGTGTCCTAGACGACCGCATGTTCAGGAAATGCTGCCAGTTACAGTAACTTAAGTTCTGGGTTTCAGAGCTTGAGTAGTGGCTGGAGTCACTGTGGAGTATCTGTGACACTGACAACTATGTAGAAAACATTTTCAAAGAACTGGTCACAGCACAGCCTAAGGGCCTAGAGACAGAAAGGGAATGAATGACTGCCAGGCATACCAAGAGAAATGAATAGTAACGTAGTAACTGGGGTCCCACTTACAAAGCAGCTTTCACTTTGGAAATTGATGACGGCACTGGTTCCTCAAGGGAGTACAGTTAATGTTACATTTATGGCACTGGGGTGGTTTGGCTGCAATATTAGGGGAGGAAGAGCCAGTGATAAAAGATTCATTAGTTTGGGGAACAGACAAATGTTTGTTTGACCATAGATATGACTTCAGAATGGCATGTTGCCTGCTCCATCAAGGATGTCACAGAGCAGCTGTAGCACATTTTTCTGGGGTAAGGTATACAGCTAAAAGTCACTGGTCTACACTGGTACCATTGATTTGGGTGGGAAGATGTGGTTCTGCAACCAGAATTTAGGAAGCTAGGTAGAAAATTAGAAAGAAGGATCTCAAATGTAATAATCTCCAGTTTACTCCTAGTGCCATGTACGAGTGAGTACAGAAATAGAAAGATAAAGCAGATGTTGTAAGCTTTAAATGTTGTGCAGGAGACTAGGCTCAAAATTCCTGGATTACGGTCACTGGCTTTAGGGAATATGATGGCTGTACAAGCTGGATGAACAGATCTGGAACTGAGTTCTATATAGGATGTTTTGCTAGTGTTATCGGGAAGGCTTTAAACCCACTTGGTAAGGATGTGGTAACCAAGAAAGACTATTAGAAACTACTACTTGGTGCATAAAATACTTGGGACAGACAGATAGCAATAGCATCAACAATAGCAAGTTAACAAGGACAGTTACAGAAAGGGAGAAACGAATGAAGTATAAATCCGCATTAATGTGCAGTTATGTGAATGCATGGAGTATATTTAATAGGACTGGTTAATTACTGATGCAGATTGCCAGTGGAAAAATTATGTTCTGTGGGTATAACAAAGAAATGGTTCAAGAATAAGCTGGACAGGGTGGTTAAATACTCCTGGGTACAAGGCGTTCAAAAAAAAAGATAGAAAAGGAATGAAAGGAGGGGGTGATGGCAGTATTGGTTAAGGAAAGCATTGCAGTGCTACTGGAAGAGAATGTCCCAGGGGTTTCAAGAACCGAATCAAATTGGCTACACCTTCAAAAATAAAAGGTGCAATTACATCACTGAGTGTGGTCTATATATCACCAACAAATGGGAAGGAAGTAGGGAATCTGCAGGGAAATTACAGAGAGGTGCCATCATTTTAATACAGTTATAACGGGGCAGAACTTGCTTAGCTATAGCCTGCTCACTGACACTATGCTGAGTTCCAGCAAGGTCACTCACTCCTGCCGTAATTACAGCCTTCGTTTAAACATGAACTAGAGAGATTTCTAGAGGGACACGGAGAGTGATTGCTCTCATGATCGAGGCTGCCTTTGACAGAATGTGGCATCAAAGAGCTTCAGCAAAATTGAAATCAATGGGATTCCTGCGTTTGAGACAAGCCTTGTACAAAGAAAGTTATTATTGTTGCTGGCCAATTGCCTCAGGACATTTTGCTCAAATTTGTCAGGGTAGTGTCATAAACCCAAACGTCTTTAATTGTTTCATTAATGACCTTCACTTCAAAAGATTAGAAGTGAAAATATATTGTTCTGTACCCTTTGCAATTCCTCATCCATGACCTTAAATATTTACTTTGTTTACTCGCACAGTCCAAAGATGTGCAGATTAAGTGAATTGCCTAAAATTGCCCCATAGTGTTCAGAGATGTACGGGCAAGGTGGTCAGCCATGGTAAAAGTGGGGTGACGAGTCCTGGGTAGGTCACACTTCGGACAGCGGGTGCAGAGTTGATGGGCCAATGCTCCCTTTCTGCATTGCAAAGATTCCATGATACTCGCTAAGCCTCTTTTGACAGTATTTTCCAAATCCCTAATCTCTAACATTTTTAAGAACAAGGACAGCAGTTGCAAAGGAACACTGCCATCTGCAATATCCCTTCAAAGTCTCACACAATCTTAACTTATCATAAAGACTGCAATGGCTCAAGGAGGCAGTGCTTTACCACCTTCTGAAGGCCAATTTGGTAAAGGCAATAAATGCTGGCCTTTCCAGTAACATCCATATTTCTTGGACAAATATTTAAAGAAAGCTTCCATTTATGTAATGCCTTCAAAGTAACAAATCATTCACGGGCACAGGAATATTATAAAACAAAATTTGATTCTGAGCCACAACAAAAAGCGATCAAACTACAGAATGAAAAATTTGGTGAAATTAGTTTGATTTAAGCAGCATTTTAAAAGAGCAAAGAATGAGGATTTAAAAGTTTAGGGCCTTGGCAGCTGAAGGCATGGCTGCCATGAAAGGAGGGATGGAGTTTACAAAACTAAGGAGAGGCAAGGTCATGAAAATAAGGAGAATCTTAACATTAAGGCATTGCTTGACAAGGGACCAATGTAGATCAGCAAACACAGGGGAGGTAGGTGAGCAAGACTCAATGTGAATTAGGTCAGCAGAAAGTTTTGAGTGGCTTCCAAGTTTGCAATACGTAGAATGTGGTGGTCAGACAGGAATGTACTGGAATGATTAATCCTAAAAGCTAACAAAGATACATTAAAGATTTCAATGATAGAGAAGTTGAATAAGAACGAGCAATAAATGCTGACTTTGTTGGTAATGCTGTGCCAAAAATTAATTTTTAAGAAAATGATGAATGAAAGGTCATGATCTAATTTATTGGCAGAACAGACTCCAGGGGCTGAATGGCCTTCTCCTGTTCCTCTGTTCCTAAAAGCCAATTCCTAAAATCAGCTGTGAATAGTTTGAAATACGTGTTATTGTTCTCACCATTATGAATACACTTAAAATATTAAGATTCTTTATTCAAAATGATTAACTACATTTTAAAACCACAATTTTTGGCTCTGTCAATGCTGAACTCAATTAATCAGTATAGGATGAAACTATTCAGTCATAAGATTCAGGTTTGGTTGTCACTGTGTAGAATTAGCTAATCCTAGACATTAGAAGCATTACATGCCACATGGGACAATCATTATTTTTCTTTTTTGTATTTTTGATCTGGAATTATGAGTTGCAGTTGAGAATTGAACTTTGAACTGCAGTTTTACCTTTCACAAAAGTAGTGAAAAACAGACTGATGGTTGCTGGAAATGGGCCTGGAAAGATAATTCAGGTAATGTACTGCTCTAAGAGCACTTTAGACGATTTGGTACCAAAATGTTGCTAAGTTTGGAAAACGGCAGTTGATTGGATGCTAAATTGGTCAATCAAGAGAGAATTGGTGCTGACCAGCCAACCACAGAATGTTGAAATGAGAAACCAAAGAGTGAACTGGACTTTTGGGCAAGAGGTAGTGTTGCTGGATTAGGTTGTTGGTTTTGTTCTCTCCAGTTATCAACTTGTTGAAAATT
Organism: Hemiscyllium ocellatum; assembly: GCF_020745735.1. Lineage (NCBI taxonomy): Eukaryota > Metazoa > Chordata > Chondrichthyes > Orectolobiformes > Hemiscylliidae > Hemiscyllium > Hemiscyllium ocellatum. The sequence continues at coordinate 22,017,620 of NC_083412.1, read as the reverse complement.
CTGAGGAAAGAAAGCCCAATCTATCATGAACAAAGAAAAGTCTCCGGAGATTCTGTGGAAGCTGTTTGCATTGACCAGTGACTTTGGAATTCAAGCAAGGTACAATCCTATATGCCTTCAGTACAACCGATCCAATTTCATGACGGCTTGATAAATTTCATTCAATCAATTTTAATAAAAAAAAGTCTAATTGTGTGTGTGTGTGTGTGTGTGTGTGTGTGTATATGTGTGTGTGTGTGTGTGTGGGGGGGGGGGTGAGAGGTTGTATTCAAAGATGATTGATCTTAAATCTTAGATATTAATGAGATTGCCTGTGTTCTGCTAAAGTTATAGTTTATAATTTATTATTAATAATGTAAGTTATAAACAATGTCCTAGCTTAGTTATTTGTACAGTTTAGTTAGGAACATTTTAACTATCTTGAGGTTGTCACATGTTTAATTTCACATGTTGTGAATCCAAGGCTGATTTGATCTGGCTTGCTATTCCTGTTAGCGGGTTTTGAGAAGATTTGTAGCTCAGGTTGAGGTTCTGGATGTAGGTTTGCTCAGGAGCTGGAAGGTTCATTTTCAGATGTTTCGTCACTTTACTAGGTAACATCTTCAGTGAACCTCCGAATGAAGCACTGGGGGTGCTATTCCTGTGTTTGCATGAGTATTGGGTGAATATAAAATTGGCAGATGAACATTGACTCAGGATGGAAGGGGCTTCTGATACTCTCAGTACAACACTGCACCAACACTCTGTCAAGATGCACACATGAAGAAAGCATCACTGTGAAAAGCAGAGGATAATGTTGGGTGCCCAAGGAGACCCATGTCAGTAAAAAGTGGTGCTTACCTTCTCTGTTGAAGGTACATTATTGGTAGACAGAGCAGGAAAATGGGAATGAAACTATATTTATGACTACATTCATCAACCAGAAAATGAAAATCCATTATTATTGATTACCAACCTGGCTTGATATTCTGTGGCTGGTTTTAGGTCCTGTAACTTGACATTCATATCTTTTCCTCTTCAAATAAAAAAAAGTGTAAGCTATTAAATGATATAATAGTCTATCAAATTCCAAATTAAATATAAACATTTAATGGGAAGTAAAAAAATCAACTTGTGATATTTAGCAAGACTGAAAAATTAATCTAGAGTGACAAAAATACAGAAAATTCATTTCTGATAATTCCCAAAGACATGTGTCTTGCCTGAATTTCATTTCTACTTTCCAGCACAATCACGGACGACTTTTATTTTAATCCAACTGCACCAGCTAGCTTGGTTAACATAATTTCTTAATACATTTAAATGGTAATTATAAACTACATTGTGACAGTTATCAAAGACAATGTTCTAGTTAATACTGATTGCAACATTTTCTTGTGTCAGGTAGTAATTCACAGAGACTACACTGTTACATGCTAAAGGCTCCCACCACTGTCTGCACCCTGTATTGGAAGCTGGTATCTTTGGGCTTGGGATGGAGGAAGAGAAAGGAAACCTGCTATTGCAGCATCAAATGGAATGCAGAAAATTTAAAATGGACAAAGCAGTCATTTTGTGTTCAGCTCACAGCAATAGCTAAGGAAAAGTTGATGGCTTTTTTTGGCACCTGAAGCACAGATTCATCAGCTGAGAAATACATGAATGACAACAAAGTATCACCCAGACTTTGGTCTCGAGGGAAAGGAGGCCCATAACATTTATCACTGGCTGAATCTGTACAGTCTAAATTAGGATGGTAGGGGTTAAGGAGGAGAGCCACACTACTAAACCAATGAGCTGATGTAGATGATGAAGATCAACAGTAATGACAAGACTGACTTTGCAGTTGTCAGAGATCTTACAAGGATTAAGATGTCCCTTATTTCCTTATGCAAATAGTGATCAATGGGTTTTTTTTGGGAAATCTTTTTCTGAAGCTGAGCCTTTGATACGGCTTTACCCTTGTACCCTCACCTCCACTACTATATAGAGTGGAACCTCGATTATCTGAATATCGGATTATCTGGCAAGATTGCAAGATCCCAATGCTTGGCTAAACAGTGTTATCCGGCATTCGATTATCTGGAATTCGATTAACTGAATGAAATACGCCCTGCCCGTGTCTTTCGGATAATCAAGGATCCTCTGTATTGGGTTTTCCCTAATGGAGAACTATTTTGTCCTGTGCTTCATATCTGAAAATTCAAAAATATTCTGAATGCCAGCAGTAATATAAAACAGGTTATTTAGACACAGATTAAAAAATACAAATAAAGATTTCTTGGACAAAAAACATTTAAACAGAGATGGATGGAAAAATAGTTATTTGCCTCATTCTGATTGATTTTTCAAAAAAGTTGAACACAGTTAGGCAAATGACAGTGTCAAACTGAAAGGGAAAATATGGAAGCAACAGAGATAGTGAAAGTCAATAACGGAGAGAACAATATCCTCCAATTTCCCTTGGGTAATGCAAAAGCAGATTGATTAGTAATAGGCCTTTTTTTTATTTTAAGTCTATCTGAAGAATGGTCACTGGACCCAAATAGGTAACATTATTTTTTCTACATAGATGCTGCCAGTACTGCTGAGATCCTCCAGCATTGCTTTTGTTTCATATTTCCAGTATCTGCAGCCTTTGGTTTTTTTGTTTAATAATAGTGTATACATTTTACTGATATCTTTATTTAATTATCACGATTATTCAATTATATAATGAGTTATCAAGTACCAGATATAAAGTTACCTATTAATTTAGCTTTAACTTAAAAACACCAGACAAAACCCAACATATTTCCAAAACAAATAAAAAAGTTGCAATGAGCTTCACCACTAATAGAATTCCACAAATGGAGATTCCAGTTAGACTTCTGATCATTAGTTATTTGAAAAAGCAATAATTTTGTCTAATTAACGGGGAACATTCACCAGCATTGAGAAAGACCCTTCTCAGAAATAACCTCAGAACAGTCTTCTCCATCATCCAGCAATGAACTTTTAAAAACTTACAAAACTATCTATTCAAGGTAAAATCATTTAATGATGGACACAGTTTACAATAATGAACTTCTATGTACTCTGCTCTTTATGGATTATACATTTAAATTCAGGTATTAATTACACTGTGAAAATGTTGTACATACATATAAACAATTTTGAATTTTCCATCCTTCCCACTACTAGAAATAGCAACTTCATAGCTGCATGGTTCAGGTACAACGTCACTATCAGTGTCATCATTAGTTGCGGCTGAAGGAGGAGACCATGTGAGTACAACTGATCTTGCCTGGATGTCAGATACCTATGAAAAACAACACTGGAATGAAGTAAATAGGATACAGAGCATGCAAGATAAGCTGCAGACTTAATAAAGAGACACTTGCCATAATCTGTTCAAACCTCAACATAATCTGTTCAAACCTCTGAAAACTGACATGGGAAGGTGCAGTAGATTGTTGTAAAATTTGGCGAGTGTAGAGGTGCAAAGCTTTTTCAGGAAGTTTCTCCTCAAGGTGCATTGGACATGTCTTCATCTACTCAGAAAAGCATACATCTAAGTTTAGTGGGTTTGGGCTCCTATTCTCAGGTAGATCGTTGCCATGAACTCAAGTTGAGAATGTAGACAATGTTGTAGGTGAGGTCTTTGAGGTTTTAATGCAGCCATTGGTGATCAGCTGAATGCTCCAAGGCCAAAATGCTCAGACACCCTGAGAAAACATTCAAACCTACGTTTTGGATTTTTGTCACATTTTTACCAGATTCCCTCAGGCCTGAAAGGAGTTCTGATACAATACTCATTGCCTAAATACACAGGTAAGAGGAGGGAGCATGCCCACCAGCTCCATTTTCACTGATGCTAAATTGGAGTTGTTGCAAATGGTGCTTATCATTAATCTTTACAATAAGACTAATGTGATTTCAGTTATCTCAAAATCAACATAATACCTTTAAACATTCACTTTCCTTAATAGCTTGCAAAACATGTTTTGCAATTTGTATTTCAAAAACTTAGTAAAATCATACAGATCTATTACAAATTGCACAGAATTTGTGAAATTTTTTTCAGAACTTGGTACCTTTTTATAAAAGCATATAAAAAAGTTACTTACCACAGGTTTGTCAACACTTGATAGGACTGCTTCAAAAGCTTTTGCGTCTGTATCTTCATCTATAAAACCAAAAAAAACTTTACATTCCTTATTAGTATCACTGTTTTCTAATATTATTGAAATAACATTGTACCAAACTTAAAATTAATACAAAAACACTTAGCAGTTACAGAGAAGAAAAGGTCCTGATGTACTATATTTAAGAATGGACTTGGAGATGCAACACAAAAGCAATGAAGTTGTGAACACACTGTCTAAAGTTCTACTCCTAAATTCCTGAACAATAGCATACCTATATCTATGTGGCATTCTACTATAGTGGACCAATTAATCAGTCTTTAGATTATATTATTTTCTTCTTTCTAGACCACGAGATTCTGAATCTTACTGGAGAAGGTTTCCTTACTTAGTTTGTAGCTCACCCAAGTGGTTCTTCTTGGCATGGAGTGGATATACTGTACCAAAAGTTCACAAGAATAATATTAAGTTTGAATTATTAGGGCAGATTATTTAACTTGATATACATTTCCATGAGTTTAGAAGGTTTTAAACTGATATAATTGAGATCTTTAAAATTATAGTGAGTCAGTAAGACTGATATAAAGGTATTATGCTCTTTGTTCTGTTTTCTACAGTTGGGAAATCCAGAGTAAAGGGACACCATCTTAATATTAGAGCTAGGTCATTCAAAAGTGAAATCAGAAAGCAGCTTTCTCACAGAATTAAAGGCTGATGCTTTGTCAGTTGCAATTTTAAGATTTGAGATTAACAGATATTGATTATATTGTTGAATCATACGATGTAGTTGCAATGTCCACTCTACCATTATTCCAGAACCCCAAATTAACTCAACAAATGGCATCAAAAATCTAGCCTTTTAGTGTCAATTCCATCATTGCTAATTGTGGTTTAAAAAAACATCTAGTTCATTAATATCCTTTAGAGAATAAAATGTGTTCTCCAGATCAACCATCATAGGTTAGATTACATTCCCTAGAGTGGAAACAGGTCCTTCGGCCCAACAAGTCCACACCGACCCTCTGAAGAGTAAGCCACCCAGATCCATTCCCCTGTCCTGTATTTACCCCTGACTAATGCGCCCAACACTATGGATAATTTAGGATGGCCAATTCACCTGACCTGCACATCTTTGGATAGTGGGAGAAAACTGCAGCACCCAGAGGAAACCCACACAGACACGACGAGAATATGAAAACTCCACAAAGACAGTTGCCAGAGGCTGGAATCGAACCCGGGTCCCTGTTTCATTCTGTTCCAGTATAAACAAAACTTCACATTTTAATCCCATAGCCTTCATAGAGAAAATACCTTGCATTTCAATTGATATTTGACCACAGAAACATTATTCAAGTCAATGGCCTTTGTGGAAACTCTACAGTGCAGAACAACACTGGATGGACTGCTTATTTGAGAACACGGCTATTGAGGAGTAAAATGCCCTAATAACAACTAGATATCTCTGTTTTAGCACCCATTTACTACTCCTCAATTGACACCTGCAGAAAAGTGGGCACTGCCAACCTTTAATGCAATGAAAAGAATTTGTCCGAAAGAATAATGTGTGAACAATGGCTGCGTACAATGCCTCAACCACTAGAGGGTGAGACAAGTCAAAGCTTAATTTAGTGCGTCTTATGATATTCCTGACACCATGGAAGTCTGAGATAGTTTTGGTAATGAAGACCAAGAAATGAAATTTCATTATAGTTAGACTGTATATAGCTAAACTTCCAGGACAATCAAATAATATTTGTGGATGCATGATACTGCTACAGAATACATTTGATTCATGTCATCTGAATTTAGTTATTTAGCACATGTAATGTTGCAAATATAGATTACAGTCATTTCATCCATGCATGTATCTTCCTACAATATCACTGCTTTACTGACAGTGGGGGAAAAAGGCAAGTATTGTCTGTGAGATGAGAGTTAAAGGGCTGTTTACTCATCATCATCGTTATGATAGTGTCTATACAAATAACTTGGCTGGCATTATAGTTGTATTAATGCTAGGCAAAACAGGTGGAAGCATTTAGGGTGAAAACAGGGGGCAAAGTGCAGTGTTCCAAATTTAAAATTACTCCCGCTCCATTCTTGCCTGACTAGCCAAGCTAAAATCATCTTCATCTTAAATGAATACTTAAGCGTTGAAATAGCTGCATATTCATTGAATCAGATAGCGATTTTATTTTGGGAGCCATGACAACCCACCCGTGTTACTCCCAAACTTGTGGTGTAAAAATCCAGTTTATACTAAAGTAGCAAACTTTCTTCATTTAAAGTCAGTTTTGAGGGTCCTAAGTGACTTTACTGACTTGGCTAGCAACCGAATACAGTTCCATGAAATATACACCCTTACCTTTAGTGGACTGTGATCTTCGTCATCAATTGGGCCAACCTGCATTTTAGAATATCATTTCCAGGTCTTCAGCATCTAAACAGGGCAGCATTGTCCACACCCTTCTTTATTAACAAGTTGTTTGATTTTAGTCAAAATGACCTCTTTAAAGCCAAGTTGACGCTTTCAAAAAGCTACCATATTAGCAGCTGTACATTCTCCAGCCAAATGTGCTAAAGACCCAGCTCTTACCAAAAGTCTTTTGGGTACAAAGTAGTGCATCCAAATTAAGGGGAAATTGGAAGGACTGAGAAAGGCTCAGGGGAATTTTGGAATTTGGAACTATTCTGTCACCTTTCCCTCTCTCTGATATTGCTGGCATTAAACTATGCTGAGACCGCCTGCACAAGTCCAAATTTGTGCTTCTCTGATTCCTAGAGGTTAAATCTTCTCAAAAAAACTATTGTAGCAATTGCTTTGCATACTTTCTCAACGCACTCTCTCAGGTGAAACACACCTGATCACAACTTGATTGTTTCTCTTTGCTTTTAAAGAACATGTTTAAGAAGTTGAGAGATAGGTTGGGAGATAGATGCTGATCAAAAATTTACAGAGCATCTTGCATGTAGGAAAAGAATTCAAAGCTTTACAGAAGTTTTTAGTGCACTCTGGAAATACAGCTTAATTAAATTCAGTCCAGCTCAGCTTGACATCCCAACAATACTCCTTTAGAGACTGTCATATACATTTTCACTGTCATAGTTACTACCAGCATCATCCTCTGCATGCTTTTTATTATTACTAATATTACTATTATTTTAAGAACCCTCTTAGGAAGTTACCTAATTATTGCCTGAAATTTGGTTTAAATGCACATACAGACAGGAGTAGGCTAATCAGCCATTAGAACATTTTCTATTACTTGGGAAGAACTGCCATTCACACACAACATACCAAACATTTCCATACTGATTTCAGATGTGCTTTGTGTTTTCCTATCATTTCTGTTTTTCACCAATTCTGTGGATGCCCCCACAATACCTTTATTTTCTTCACTGGTGGGAGACTTATGGGGAGAGGATGGTGGGCTGCTGATCTTATCTTTCGATCCATTAGCTTGTCTATCTTTCAGTTTCTTTTGTAAACGTTCATAAGCTTTGCTAGTTCTTTCATCTCTGTGGATAAAGTTGGACCTCCCATGAGAAGGATGAGATTCTGAAATGCAATAAAGTATATACAGATTAACTTCATTTTAAAAGGAGTTTGATACAAATATGTAGGAGAAAATTTTATTTCGACATATAACAACTAATCTCTTGCAGTATGAATGCACACTCCTTGTGCAGATAAAGCCCCATGTACACAATGAAGACACCTACTACTGCGTTGAATGGCACTGCCACCACCTTCAAAAAAACAGACTCAAAACAGATCTAGTAGATCAGAACTGGGTATTCATGTGCCCCTATGAGCCATCATCAGAACTGTATCCAATCATAATATATAAACTAATGTTGCAACACAACTATCAAACTAACCCTGGTTCAAGGAGGAGTCAGAAAGAGAATGCTTGGAGAAATACCAGGCATACTTAAAAATGACTTTTCAGCCTAGTGAAGCCTCAGTACAGGTGAGACAGCTAAGACAGAGCTAAGCAACCCCACACCAATAGATCAGAACAAAGCTCAGTAGTCCTGTCAGATCCAATCATGAAAAGTGGACAAGTAAACAATTAATCAGAGCAAGTGCCTCCAAAGCAATGACACTTTTAATAATGTGGAGTTGTGCATGCCAGTGCAAAATACCAGGCTGATGCAGTTGCAACCATTTTCAGCTACAAGAGCCAAATAGCTAACCTATCTCAGCATCCTCCTGAGTTTTTCACTATCACAGATGCCAATTCAACTTACTCTACATCCTAGCAGGAAAGAGCAGAATACACTGGCTACATCTAAGATGATGGACCAGACACCAAACTGGCAGCAAAATCTTGCTGCATCCCTAATCAAGTTGTTCCAATACAACTACAACACTGGCACCTCCTTGACATGGAGAACTGCCCAAGTACGCTCTGTCCATAAATTATGACAAATCTAATCTGGCCAATTACCCCATCAGTCTACACGTAATCATCAAAGTGATAGAATTACTTAGTAATAACATCATTGATGCTCACATTGGTTGCCATCAGGGTCAGATTTTCCTGGAGCCTTAGATCAAACATGGATAAAAGAACTAAATTCAAGAGGTGAGGTGAGCTGAAAGTGACTGCACTTGACATCAAAGTAATATTTGATGAGTCATACAGCTGTATAAGCATGGAAACAGACCCTTTGGTTCAACTCGCCCAAGCTGACCAGATATTCCAAATTGATCTAGTCCTATTTGCCAGCAATTGACTCACATTCCTCAAACCCAATAAAAATTGAAAGAACTGCGAATGCTGTAAATCAGAAACAAAAACAGAAGTTGCTGGAAAAGCTCAGCAGGTCTGGCAGCATCTGTGAAGAGAAATCAAAATAAATGCTTTGTGTTTGGATTCTGAGGAAGGATCACCAGACCAAAAACTTGATTTCTCTTTGCAGATGCTGTCAGACCTGTGTTTTTCTAGTAACCTCTGTTTTTTGTCGCTCTAAACCCATCCTGTTCATATACCCATCTAGGTACCTTTTAAATGTTGTCATTGTACCCACCCCCACCACTTCCTTGGTAGCTCATTCCAAACACGCGTCATCCAGGTGTGAAAATGTTACCCTTTAGGTTCTTTTTAAATCTTTCCCCTTAAACCTATGCCCTCTAGTTTTGAGCTCCCTCACCTAGGTTATTCATTTATCCAGGTATCTCATGACTTTATAAACCTCGATAAGGTCATCCCTCAACCTCTGACACTCCAGGGAAAAACACCCCAGCCTATTTAGCTGCTGGAAAAACTGAAGAGAAAATGCTTAGCCAAGCAGTGAAGTTGATTGTCTATTGACCTGTTAAGAAGTGACCTCTTGAGAATTTACTCTTCTATTTCACACCATTTTTCAGTCTTTTGGAAACTCGCTTTCCTAGTTGTGAATTAAATAATTTCTGCAAAGGTTGTTAGAATTAAAAGATCCATAACTGATAATTACAATAACTTATTGTAAGTGACTTTGCACATGGATTTCTAATCTCTTTTCCAGGCAGGAGGGTTCTATACATTCCACATTAATGAAAGTCTCTGGTTTTGAGCTCTACTACATTAGCGAGGATGAAACTGTAATCATAGCCAGTAAGCAATGCCTTACGATGAGCATAGCATTAAAGGGAGCTAGCAAAACTGAAATCAATGTGAAACACTTTCCCTTGGCTGGAAACATATCTAGCACAAAGGATAATGATTACTGTTACTGGAGGTCAATTGTCTTAGCTCCAAGATATCATTGAAGGAATAAAAACAAAGTGCTGGTGAAACTCACCAGGTCTGGTTGGATCTATGGAAAGAGAAACAGATTTAACATTGCAAGTTTAGTATTACTCTTCAGAACATTATAAGCAGGCCAAGGATAGAAATGTTGGGAATGGGACCAAGGTGGTTTATCAAAATGACAAGCACCTGGAAGGTAAGGGTCATTCACATGGACAGAAACTAAGTCTTCCACAAAGTGGTCACCCATTCTGTAATTGGTCTTGCTAGTGTAAAGGATCTCTGAAGAAATACAAGTAAAACAATGCTACATTTGGAAGATGTGCTTGGGGCCTTGGACAACGAGGAGGAAGGAGGTGAATGCATGTGAAGGTGCAATGGTGAGAGAGGAAGTGTTGAAGGTGATGAAGAATGGACCAAGTTGTCACAGGAGCAAACGATCCCTGTGTGGAATGGAGGGGAAGATGTACTTGGGGGCGTTGGTGTTCTACTGGAGGTGGTGGAAATGGCAAATGATGATCCTTTGAGCGTGGAAAGTGAGGACAAGACAAATTCTATCATAATAGAGAAAGAGGTGATGGTAGGAGTGCGAGACATTGGTTGACAGGGCCCTGAACCTCAGTGGGGGAATTCTTGATTAAGGAAATAGGACGATATTTCAGAGACACCTTGATGGAAGGTGACCTCATCAGAACAGTTGCAACAGAGACACAGTAACTAGTAGATTGAATGGAGCCCTTGCAGGAAACAGCTTGTAAGTAAGTGGAGTTGAAGTACTATAAGATTTGGTGGAAACAGTGAAATCAAGGAAGGAAAGAGTCAGGGATGGAACAGTGACCAAGTGAAAGTCAAAATGTTAACTCTGTTTCTCTCTCCACAGATGTTGCCAAACCTGTTGGGTTTCTCTAACACTTTGTTTTTATTTTTGACTTCTGGCATTCTTGGGATTTTGATTTTATGTAAAATTGAAGACATTTCTCAGGATTGCATCCTAAGCCCTAACTATTTCAGTTACTTCATCAATGTCCTTCCTTCCAACTTAAAGAACTGGAGGTATTTATTGATGAATGCTATATTCAGTGGCATTCACATCTCTTCGGAAAATGAAGTATTCTTTATTGAAATACAGCAAAACCTGTATGCCATTCAGGTTTAGACAAATAAGCAACAAGTCACTGTGCTGCACAATTGCTAGGCACAGAATCTTAGTTATAGTGTCATAGAGATGCACAGCATGGAAACCGACCCTTCCAACCCAAACCAGTCCCACCTGTCACGTCTGGCTAAGGATATACTTTAACTCCCAGGCCCTTGGTGAGGTGCTTGAATGATGATGGGGAAAAGCAGCAATAGCAGTCACCACAACATAAGAACAGCTTTGGTTTGCCATAGGAAACTGCAGTGTCAGTGTTGCCATTTAAACAGCTGCGGTGCCCATTTGACTGTGAATAGAAGAGGTGAAAGTGAGGACTGCAGATGCTGAAGATCAGAGTCAACAAGTGTGGTGCTGGAAAAGCACAACCAATCAAGCAGCATCCGAGGAACAGGAGAATTGACATTTTGGGCATACACCCTGTGAATAGCAAGTTTGCAAATGACACCAAAATAAGTGGTGTATTGGACAGTGAAGGTGGTCATCTCAGAGAACAATGTTATCTTAGTCAGATGGGTCAATGGGCCGAGGAGTGGCAGATAGAGTTTAGATGTGAGGTGCTGCAGCTTGGTAAGGCAAACCAATTCAGGACTTATACAGTAAACGGTAGAGCCCTGGGGAATGTTGACGAACAAAGAGACCTAGAGGTGCAGGTGCATAGTCCCTTGAAAGCAGAGTCACAGGTTGACAGGTTGGCAAAGGTGGCGTTTGGCCTTCATTGGTCAGTGTACTGACTAGAGGAGTTGATACGTCATGTTGCAGCTATACAAGTAATTGGTTAAGCCACTTTTGGAATACTGCATTCAATTCTGGTCTCCCTGCACCAGGAAAGATGCTATGAAATTTGAAAGGGTTCAGAAAAGATTAACATGGATGTTGCCAGAATTGGAGGTTTTGACCAAGAGGGAGAGGTGGAATAGGTTGTTTTCCTGGAGTGTTGGAGGCTGAGAGATGTTTATGAGGGACGTGGATAGGACGAATAGCCAAGGTCTTTTTTTTCCCTCAGGGAGCCCAAAACCAAAGGGCATAGGTTTAAGGTGAGGAAGAAAGATTTCAAATGGACCCAAGAGGCAGATTTTTCATGCAGAGGGTGTATGTATGGACTGAGCTGCAAAGAAAGTGATAGAGGCAGGTACAATTATAACATTTAAAAGGTATCTAGATGAGTACATGAATAGGAAGGACTTAAAGGGAAATGGGCCAAATGTTGGTAAATGGAACTAGATTAGGTTAAGATATCTGGTTGGCACAGATGAATTGGACCAAATGGTCTGTTAACTGTGCTGGATAACTCTATGACTGCGTGTGTGTTTGGGAGGAATATATCTGCAAGAGAAGGAATCGTTTTTAAATCAATCTTGCAGCAGCCATTTAAGGGGGTGGTGTAATAAATAAAGCAAATTAGCTTATCCCTTTTAACATAGGAGCTTAATAATTGGGGGTATCCATCTGCAATTGTAATGAATTGTGGAAGCTTGCCAAGGTCTGATCATAACATTACTTTTTAAAAATGAACAAGTATGTACCCAAACAAATTGAACTGAACTTGCTAAAATGCATCCATTATTAAAACCAAAGATACCTGAAACTGAAATGGGAGCTTTATGCACATAGAGACAAGCATTCAAAGGGCGAACACTTGAGAAGGGGAAGCATTTCAGAGCCATGGAGCAAAAGGAAGTGAATAAAACATTCATTAAAATGATTGATAATTCATTAAAAGAGATACAGACATCATGAGGCAAACTGTCTATCTCTGCACTGTATAATATTTTGACTTTAGAAAATGGTTAAAGTGTGAATGCATGTTTGAAATCAAACTAATGTTACATATTAACATTTCAAGTAAATATGAATCATTCATCAGAAACAGAAGCATAAAACAAATAGTTTATTTGTTTACTCTTCTGACTGATCACTTGTGGTACCAGCCTCTCTCTCCTGTGAGAACTGTCAGCTCAGCAAGACTTCCTTCTTACCAACATATTCTACATGCTTTTTCATGTTTTACAGACTTCAGGTTGCCAACACAATTCAAAATATTTAGACAGAGTCATAGAGTAAATAAGGTTTCTCAGTTTTATCCCATTCCTTTGCAATCCAATACCAATTCCAATTTGTTTGCAATTTTAGCTTCTTTCCAAAACCCTATTTTTGCTTTTACTTTGGAAACATAATTAACAATTCCAAATACAAAATTGTGTAACTAGTAGCATCTGGCGTTTAACCGGATATTGTGACATTGTAAGTCAAAGACAAGTATTTGCATTAGTATTAGAACAGCATAACACTCAGTTTCCGCTTAACCTGTTTAAGGCTGAACACATCCTTCAGTGAAAAGATACATATTTTCTTTCATTCCATAAAATGCTGATGGAAAAAATGTTTGCCAAAATAGGCTTGATTACTTTAACTCATTTTATTTTACCAATAAAGACAGTGAGAAAAACAAAATTAAATGTTAAGACCATCAAAGCTTATTCTTGTTGACTTAGTAGCATTTCAAGATTTATGTTGGTAGGGCGTTAGCAGCATATTTTCTGCACAGCTGGTGAATGAGAAGATATAAAGAGAGTTAAAATTCATGGCTCCTACCTTGCTCTGCATATGAATGCTGGGGATGGTGCTGTGCAACATATGGTGCTGCAACATCTCCTGGCCCTGGAGAGTACATTTGATGATGTGGCAGGACAGGTGGAGGAAGAAATGGAGGCATATAAGGATGAGGATGCATTGGTGGATGACTGCCAGGATGAAAGTCTGGCTGTTGAGGTAACACCAACACCCTTCGAACACCATTTTCTTCAATGACCTGTGCAGCTCAGAAACAAAATTACACTTGAGTATAATAAGCAGGTTTAAACCTCACAGGTGAAGTACAAGCCATTTTCTTTCAATTCATCTTTCCACCACGACCTTTAAGATACATAAATAAGAAATTAATCTTTCTAAACTTTTTCTATTAAACAAAATACTTAATATAATTCTTATTCAAATTTAAATTCTCAATTCAAATCTGTATTAATACTACAGAGAGAGCAACTACCGTGAAGCTCCTGGGATTAAACCTCTCATTCACAACAGGATAATTGAAAAAATACCAATCAGGCTTGACCATCTGCAGAAATTTTAACATCCTGAGATTGTGGAATTCAAGAGTTTAAATAGAGGGATTACACTGAATGCCTCCAACGATCAATCTGGCAGAGTAGTTCATTCCACATATTCACCACTCTCTTACCAGTTAATAACCTTTTACTAATTAAATTGTCTCCCTACTTAGTTCTACTTGCTTTAGTTTAAGCAATATTGTTCAATCTGTATCATGTTAGCCTTACATTCTACAACTAGATCATGAGATAGCTTTTACCCCCAAGCTTTCTAGTGTTTTCTATAACAATTATCAGAAGATTGAGGTCAAGCCTTGCATAGTCTCTGTGCTTGGATGCCTTTCTTGCGTATGAAAGAATCTTATGCGTATTAATTTGCAACAGCATTGTAAATTTGACAACAGCATTGTAAATTTGTTTTAATCTATTTAGATGATGACATTCATCACCTTATTAGCTTCATTAACCACTATTTTCCATTGGGTTATTTAGTTACAAGTCTAAGACTTCCAGGTCTTACCTTGAACATCCTAAGTTTGAACCTAATTGGTACTCTTACTAAGAATTTTACTGAAATCTGTTTGCAAGTTCTGTTCACTACTTTGTGGTATAAGCTGTATACACACAAAAGTTCTATTAGCTAAGCATTAGTGTACAAAATTTCCATTTATTTACTTCCCAAGGTGTTAGACTTGGAGGTAGGTGAGCACTTTGGGGACAGTGACCACAACTCGGTGACTTTTACTCTAGTGATGGAGAGGGATATGTGTACGCTGCAGTGCAGGAGTTATAGCTGGGGACAGGGAAATTATGATGCGATGAGGCATGACTTAGGATGTGTGGATTGGAAAAATAGGCTTCAATGGAAGGACACAAATGATATGTGGAGCTTGTTCAAGGAGCAGCTATTGGGTGTCCTTGATAAGTATGTACCAGTCAGGCAGGGAGGAAAGGGTCTTGTGACGGAGCCGTGGTTTAATAAGGAATTGGAATCCCTAGTAAAAGGGAAGAGGGTGGCCTATGTAAAGATGAGGCGTGAAGGTTCATTTGGGGCGATTGAGAGTTATAAGGTAGCCAGGAAGGATCTAAAGAGAGAGCTAAGAGCAGCAGGAAGGGGACATGAAAAGTCCTTGGTTGGTAGGATTAGGGAAAACCCTAAGGCTTTCTATAGGTATGTTAGGAATAAAAAGATGACTAGGGTAGGTATCGGTCCAGTCAAGGATAGTAGTGGGAAGTTGTGCGTGGAGGCAGAGGAGATTGGAGAGACACTAAATCAATACTTTTCATCAGTATTCACTCAGGAACAGGACATTGTTGCTGATGTGAATATTGAGTCACAAGTGATTAGAATGGATGGCATTGAGGTATGTAGGGAAGAGGACCGGGGAATACTGGAAAGGGTGAAAATAGATAAGTCCCCTGGGCCTGATGGCATTTATCCTAGGATCCTCTGGGAAGCTAGGGAGGAGATAGCGGAGCCATTGGCCTTGATTTTTATGTCATCGTTGTTTACAGGAATAGTGCCAGAAGACTGGAGGATAGCAAATGTGATCCCCTTGCTCAAGAAGGGGAATAGGGATAGCCCTAGTAACTATAGGCCAGTGAGTCTCACTTCTGTTGTGGGCAAAGTCTTAGAGAGAATTGTAAGGGATAGGATTTATGAACATCTGGATAAGAATAATGTGATCAAGGATAGTCAGCATGGTTTTGTGAAGAGCAGGTCGTGCCTCACAAACCTTATTGAGTTCTTTGAGAAGGTGACCAAGGAAGTGGACGAGGGTAAAGCAGTAGATGTGGTGTATATGGATTTTAGCAAGGCGTTCGATAAGGTGCCCCATGGTAGGTTACTGCAAAAATTACGGAGGTATGGCATTGAGGGTGCATTAGAGGTTTGGATTAGGAATTGGCTGGCTGGAAGGAGACAGAGGGTAGTAGTTGATGGTAAAGGTTTATCTTGGAGTGCAGTTACTAGCGGTGTTCCACAAGGATCTGTTTTGGGACCATTGCTGTTTGTCATTTTTATAAATGACCTGGAGGAGGGGCTTGAAGGCTGGGTGAGCAAATTTGCGGATGATACGAAAGTCGGTGGAGTGGTGGACAGCGAAGAAGGATGTGGCAGGTTATAGCAGGATATAGATAAGTTGCAGAGCTGGGCAGAAAGGTGGCAAATGGAGTTAAATATAGCTAAGTGTGAAGTCATTCACTTTGGTAGGAGTAACAAGAAGATGGATTACTGGGCTAATGGTAGGCTACTTGGTAGTGTGGATGAGCAGAGGGATCTTGGTGTCCATGTACACAGATCTCTGAAAGTTGCCACCCAGGTAAATAGTGCTGTGAAGAAGGCATATGGCGTACTGGGCTTTATGGTAGAGGAATTGAGTTCCGGAGTCGAGGTCATGTTGCAGTTGTATAAGACTCTGGTGCGGCCTTATCTGGAGTATTGTGTGCAGTTTTGGTCGCCATACTATAGGAAGGATGTGGAGGCACTGGAACGAGTGCAGAGGAGGTTTACCAGGATGTTGCCTGGCATGGTAGGAAGATTGTATGAGGAAAGGCTGAAGCACTTGGGGCTGTTCTCATTGGAGAAAAGAAGGTTTAGGGGAGATTTGATAGAGGTGTACAAGATGATTAGGGGTTTAGATAGGGTTGACAGTGAGAACCTTTTTCCGCGTATGGAGTCAGCTGTTACTAGTGGACACAGCTTTAAATTAAGGGGGGGGGGATTGGTATAGGACAGATGTTAGGGGTAGATTCTTTACTCAGCGGGTTGAGAGTTCATGGAATGCCCTGCCAGTATCAGTGGTGGACTCTCCCTCTTTATGGTCATTCAAGCGGGCTTATCCAATGCTAGTGTAGGTTAGGTAGGCTTCGGTCGGCGCAACATCGAGGGCCGAAGGGCCTGTACTGCGCTGTATTTTTCTATGTTCTATTAATGAATGTAAACTGGTTGTGGTGAAGTCGTGTATGCTAGGTTTGTCTCATTGTGGGATGGGTATCACAGAATTGGTACCTTAACTGCATTGTAGGTATGAGAACAGGAAAACAGGAAGGAAGGCAATGATCCACAGATTTTTGACAAAAGTCTCTGAATCAACCTCAAAACTGCACTCCAATGTTTCCGTGACCATAAAAAAGGCTAAAGGAGTTGCAGATAACATTGCAGACAGCTGTCTGTGTTTCTTCAAGCATAATCTTGAGGAGAGGTCAGAGAGTACATATCTGGGGATGGCTTCAAGCAGTGATATAACTGAAAACCAATTAAGTGGATGAAGGGACTGGGGGCATTCTGGCGAAGTCCGCCGATGATACGAAGTTTGGTGGACAGGCAGATAGTCCTGAGGAGATGGAGAGGCTACAGAAAAATCTATACAGTTTAGGAGAATGGCCCTAGAAATGGTTGATGAAATTCAGTGAGTAAATGAGAGGTCTTGCACTTTGGAAAAAAGAACACAGGCAAGGACTATTTTATAAATGGCGAGAAAATTCATAAAGGAGGAGAAAGTGAGGACTGCAGATGCTGGAGATCAGAGCTGAAAATGTGTTGCTGGAAAAGTGCAGCAGGTCAGGCAGCATCCAAGGAGCAGGAGAATCGACGTTTCGGGCACGAGCACTGAAGAAGGGCTCATGCCCGAAACGTCGATTCTCCTGCTCTTTGGATGCTGCCTGACCTGCTGCGCTTTTCCAGCAACACATTTTCAGAAAATTCACAAAGCCAAAGTACAAAGGGAAGTGTGAATGCTATTAACGGGATTCTCTAAAAGTTGATTTGCAGGTTGAGTCCGTGGTTAAGAAAGCAAACGTAATGTTGTCATTTACTTCAACAGGGTTGGAATGTAAAAGCAATGAGATGCTACTAAGACTTTGAGAAAGTGAGGACTGCAGATGCTGGAGATCAGAGCTGCAAGATGTGTTGCTGGAAAAGTGCAGCAGGTCAGGCAGCATCCAAGGAGCAGGGGAATTGACGTTTCGGGCATAAGCCCTTCTTCAGGAATGAGGAAGGTGTGTCAAGCAGTCTAAGATAAAAGGTAGGGAGGAGGGACTTGGGGGAGGGGCGTTGGGAATGCAATAGGTGGAAGGAGGTTAAGGTGAGGGTGATAGGTCGGAGAGGGAGTGGGGACGGAGAGGTCGGGAAGAAGATTGCAGGTTAGGAAGGCAGTGCTGAGTCCGAGGGTTGGGACTGAGATAAGGTGGGGGGAGGGGAAACGAGGAAGCTGGAGAAATCTGCATTCATCCATTGTGGTTGGAGGGTTCCTAGGCGGAAGATGAGGCGCTCTTCCTCGAGGCGTCGTGTTGCCATGGTCTGGCTATGGAGGAGGCCAAGGACCTGCATGTAGTTGGCAGAGTGGGAGGGGGAGTTAAAGTGTTCAGCCACGGGGCAGTTGGGTTGGTTGGTGCGGGTGTCCCAGAGGCGTTCTCTGAAATGTTCCGCAAGTAGGCGGTCTGTCTCCCCAATATAGAGGAGGCCACATCAGGTGCAGCGGATGCAGTAAATGGTGTGTGTAGAAGTGCAGGTGAATTTGTGACAGATATGGAAGGATCCCTTGGGGCCTTGGTAGGAAGTGAGGGGGAAGGTGTGGGCGCAAGTTTTGCATTTATTGCGGTTGCAGGGGAAGGTGCCGGGAGTGGAGGTTGGGTTGGTGGGGGGTGTGGACTTGACGAGGGCGTCATGGAGGGAGTGGTCTTTCCGGAATGCTGATGGGGAGGGGAGGGAAATATATCTTTGGCGGTGGGGTCTGTTTGGAGGTGGCGGAAATGACGAAGGATGATACGATATATCTGGAAGTTGGTGGGTGGTAGGTGAGGACCAGTGGGGTTCTGTCCTGGTAGCAATTGGAGAGGTGGGGTTCAAGGGTGGAGGAGCGGGAAGTGGAGGAGGTGCGGAGAAACTTGCGCCCACACCTCCCCCCCTCACTTCCTTTTAAGGCCCCAAGGGATCCGTCCATATCCATCACTAATTCACCTGCACCTCCACACACATCATTTATTGCATCCGCTGCACCCGATGTGGCCTCTTCTACATTGGGGAGACAGGCCGCCTACTTGTGGAACATTTCAGAGAACACCTCTGGGACACCCTCACCAGCCAGCCCAACCGTCCCGTGGCTGAACACTTTAACTCCCCCTCCCACTCCGCCAAGGACATGCAGGTCCTTGGCCTCCTCCATCGCCAGGCCATGGCAACACGACGCCTGGAGGAAGAGTGCCTCATCTTCCACCTAGGAACCCTCCAACCACAAGGGATGAATGCAGATTTCTCCAGCTTCCTCGTTTCCCCTCACCCCACCTTATCTCAGTCCCAACCCTCGGACTCAGCACCTCCTTCTTGCCTGCAATCTTCTTCCTGACTTCTCCGCCCCCACCCCCTCTCTGGCCTATCACCCTCACCTTAACCTCCTTCCACCTACTGCATTCCCAACGCCCCTCCCCCAAGTCCCTCCTCCCTACCTTTTATCTTAGTCTGCTTGGCACACCTTCCTCATTCCTGAAGAAGGGCCTATGCCCGAAACGTCGATTCTCCTGCTCCTTGGATGCTGCCTGACCTGCTGCACTTTTCCAGCAACGCATTTTTCAGCTACTATGACTTTATAAAGCTCTGGTTAAGCCCCAGTTTAGGACCCCACACCGCAGGAAGGACATATTGGCACTGCAGCGTGTCCAGCAGAGATTCACATGGATGATCCCTGAAATGGTAGGCCTAACATACAATGAATGGCTGAGGTTCCTGGGATTATATTCGTTAGAGTTCAGAAGGTTGAGGGGAGATCTAGTAGAAACTTACAAGATAATGCATGGCTTAAAAAGGGTGGATGCTAGGCAATTGTTTCCGTCAGACGGGGATACTAGGACTCGAGGCACAGCCTTAGAATTAGAGGGGGTCAATTTAAAAAGAAATGAGGAGACATTTCTTCAGACAGACAGTGGTGGGCCTGTGGAATTCACTGCCACGGAGTGCAGTGGAGGGTGGGACATTGAATGTCTTCAAGACAGAGAATGATAAATTCTTAATCGCACAAGGAATTAAGGGCTACAGGGAGAGTGCAGGTAAGTGGCGTTAAAATGCCCATCAGCCATGACTGAATGGTGGACTGAACTCGGTGGGCTGAATGGCCTTAATTCCAGTCCTATTTCTTATGGTCTTAAGTGGACTAAATCCAGATACAGCAAACTTGTTTCAGCCAGCACCTTACGAACCAGCGCTCTCAATAACCAGCAAAAATTACATACCCGTAACACTGGAAGTTCACTGTATTATCATGACCTCCATGATGTCTGAGTAATTAATTGAGAGTGCAAGTGAGAAAGCTCTGTTGGTAACTTTTATTTAAAGCAAAGTTGCATTATTATTTAAATAATTTATGCTGTCAATGAAGTATAACAGTGATGTGAATATCCCTGCATTACATTTCTATTACTTAGTGTGTGTTTTTACATGGATTATGTGGACCTCTTGATCAACTGGAATATTTGATCAATTGGCACACGCCTGGTCCTATAGGTAATGGTTAATAGAAATGGCATAATCACAGCAAGAGAAGGAGAACTAAAACAGCAGTTTATAAACAACTTACTGCTCTTGAGTTGTGGCAGCAATTTGGACATTGCTTAGAAAACATACCTGGAGATCTGTGAAGGATTGACTATTTGAGACAGACCAGAGTTCATGGAACTTCTAAGGAATGGCATAATTGTGACTGTGTGCTATTGCTCAGTAGTGTAATAAAGGTGCACCACAACAAATGGAACGGCAACCAAGTTGCTGTGTTTCATTGATATCTGGGCCAGAACCCAGACCCCAAAATGAGTTTTACAGCACAGTCTACTTGGGTTGTAACTTCCAAAATAAGATTAGTTAGGCTGGACATTCCCTTGAATCCATGGTGACTAATGTTGACAGGATTACTATTATTCAGATGATCTTTAAGCTTTAGCTGTAATAATTAGTAGCATTGTTTTATGTAGCATTAAAATAACATTAAGATTTTTATAGTTACAGATGTTTGCTTTGTCATTCTATGAAACTGAGCATGTACTGGGACGTTCCCGGTGTCCATTCATTCTAGAATAACAATCATCAATATCCACACTCTGGAGGATTTTAAAAAAATTATTTGGGGGATATAGACTTTAATGGCAATGAAAGTGAGGATTGCAGATGGTGGAGATTAGAGTCAAGTTTAGAGTGGGACTGGAAAAGCACAGATCAGGCAGCATCTGAGGAGCAGGAAAACTGATGTTTCGGGCAAATCCCTGATGAAGGGCTTTTGTCTGACACGCCGACTTTCCTGCACCTCGGATGCGGCCTGACCTGCTGTGCTTTAATGGCTAGGCCACCATCTATTGCCATCATTGGTTGTGCTTCAGAAAGTGATGGTGTGCTGCCTTCTTTAGCCATTGCAGTTCATTTGATGTAGGTACACCAATAATACCATTAGGGATAGAGTTCCAGGAATTTGAACCAACAACCTTGAAGGAATTATGGTATATTTCCAAGTCAGGATGATGAATGGCTTGCAGGTGGTGATGTTGCCGAGAAAGATATACTGGCATTGGAGGCACCCAGGAGATGATTATATTGATCCCTAATATACAGGCTGGTCCTGTATCCACTGGAGTTTAGAAAATTAAGTGGTGATCTTTTTGCAGCATAATACTCTGAGGGAACTTTACAGAGTAAATATGGAAAGGCTGTTTTGTCCGTGGAAAAGTCTAAGACACGATGGAATAATCTCACAGGAAGGAACCACCCAATGAGGATTGAGGTGAGAAGGAAGCTCTTCTCTCAGAGGGTAGTGAATCTGTTTCCTCCAAAATCTTAGTTTATAGTTTAAGACGGTAATAGAAATTTATCTAATGTTAATTGCACATCTTTTTGTTCCTACATGGTTTATGCGGCTGGTCTCTGTTTATTCTGGAAGGATTCCCAATTACATATGAAAGCAACATCGTTGTACTTTCATTGTGCTACCTGCCAATCTAGTAAATCTTACAGCTGTTTGATGTATACTCCTCTTTTCCCAAATACTGCACTAAGTCTATCCGGTGCATTACTCTGCCACCTCTAACTTTGAGTATTTTCATAAAAGATTGTATTATAAGGTCTTTACATTATTTCTCCTTTACTTTTAAATCATTAACTGCATTAACTTTCAATGTGTGTCTCTGTTCAAAAACTTGTCTAAAAATGTTCCTCTGGTTCCAAGAAAGTTGTGAAAACAACCATCCTACAAATATCATGATGATTCATGTATCTGTCTACTTACTTCAGGACGCAATTGCTTGACTTCTCTCAACTGCATTTAGCATTTCTGTTCTGGCAAAACTGATTTTTTAACCATCCTTTTGCACTAGGGACCAAATTAGCTTCAGACTGCTGGACAGTCCCTAGTAATCTATTTGCGATTTCCTACTTCCCATATATAGTTCCCTTTAATTAAATCAATAAACTTACTTCCTTAACATTTCACATTTATCTTTCTTTCATGACATCATTCCTGAAGAAATTATTTATCAAATCCAGTCCTTCAAATCTCACTCTCAATTTTGATTGCTTTCTAGCTTGATTCTCATCACTTATCTACATTAATTTATTACTGAATCTAATACAATGCATTTGACTTTGAATAAACCCTCAATTCTGTCCACATTTGCAAATTCTTGCACATTGCTCTCCAAGACAGTAATATTTTCTTTATTTGCACTAACAGACACTGAACACAAAGCTTTGAGATCAAAGTAAATGCAGGTTTGATCACAGCCATTCAAGTGTAACATTTATCATACTTAACGTATGTTATGAATTTCTGTACAGGTGCATACCCTGACTGGAGGACAGAAAATCCACAAAAACTAATTCAATAAAATCTTGATTGCCTCAGAGCTTCATCTTGCACCATAAAAGATACCATTATATTCATGGAAGAGAGAGAAAACTTTGAACAGAAGATTTTTTTAAAATCTAAAAATAATGCCAAAAAGGTATAGCACTGCTCAATTTCTATTATGAACATCCCTCATATGATTGCTCTGCCCCATCTCAACATAAAACTGTTACCAAGAAAACAGCATAAAGATCCAATGGCAAATTGATACAACCTACATATTTGCATCTTAATCTCAGATGAACGTCAGTTAAAGGTTCAGCTGGAAACCTGACTTATAGTTCGGTACAACAGTCATATTGGACTTGAAATGTTGGATGCCACCAGACCGGAGTTTTTCCAGCATTGTGTTTGTTTCAGATTTCTAGCATCCACAGCATTTTACTCAAGTTACTGTGTCACTGTCAGTCGCATCAGTAAAAGAGCTTGTTGAAAGGCAGACCAGGCTAGAGTAACCAAAGGGCTTACTCCTGCTTGTTATGTTTTTATGCTTTGTTGTCAAATAAAAAGCATATGTTTTTAAACCCATATTCAGAGTTATGCAGTAGAGATAGGGTGGTAGTACAGTGTCAGTGGGATAGGGTGGAAAGTTAGTAGGATGCTAACCTAAGAGTTGGAGCAGGTTTTAATCTACCGGTATTAAGGTAACTAAGTCAGCACCGTCCAGAGTCCCTGACATGAGTGCACAATCAGAAACTTTCTGGAGGGTTCCTGCTACAAGATAATTGCCCATCAGAATTTTAAACTTCTCAGCAAATTCCTGCATAGACATTATATTCAGATCTCCAAGGTATCTGATGCACATCCGTCAGACTGGAAAAATGGAATGTCTGTAAGTCTCGAAGAGTTTCAGATTAATCTCAGGGAAATGCTATCATTGACTATGAAGAAAAGTACTTTGGATTTACAGTTCACAATTTCTAATGGGAAACCACAAGCAAAAATGTCTAATTACAGATATTTACACCTTACATGAGTAAACACAATAACACTTTCAAACCATGGGCATGTCAGTGTCACCTGTTTAAAGTCATGTGGTCAAACCTCTACGAATACCTTCAAACAGACTTGACAACCTTATTTAAAAATGCAATCTTATACCATGATACCTTTATCTACAAAAAGAAAGTTTTATTACATTTTTGTGTTAAATTAAAACCTTCAAACAATAATCAATTAATCTTGTAGCATTGCAAAGTATAAATACATCTCAAAGTCATTATTAGTTATATCACATGCTAATAAATTGCTCACTTCAGCTGTCCATGAATCGATTTAAAAAGAAACTGAATGGAGGAGCTATGTTCATAACAGTGTATATTTGACATAACTTTATACTATTGAATCTATTGAACTTTTATTTCTGTATTGTCTAAATTTTGTAACTAAAGAAGCTGTGCCTAGGTACTTTTGTATCTAAGTTGCAATGTAATTGGTGACATTTCACTATACTCATTGCATATATGTGACAAGGCAGGCTATTCTATTCTACTTTAAGGCAAACTTAATTTGCATTAATCTATTAAAGTTAATTCTATTAATGACTGATACTTGTAACTTTGTGTTAAGGGGCTGCCAAATCCCTTTATACACTATTTAAGCTCAATAAACATTTAGAGTACAAACCATACTTCAAAAGTGCATTGGGCTTAAATCATCTATAAAGGGATTTAGCAGCTCCTTAACACAGTACTGCCAGACCTCCTTAGTGTGTTTTGTATTCAGCAAGTCTGGTATACTGCATAGACCTGGCAACGTCTGTGGAGACGAAGCAGAGTCAACATTTTGGGTCCAGTGACCCTTATTCAGTCTTGGTCTTCAGGTACTTGGTCAGTCATTCAGTACCTTTGCCAATTCATTGCAGATTACTTATGGGCAAACAATTGGTTTGAAAGTATTGGCTACCTTTTGACAGGGAAAAAAATTCTGCTGCGATGGTGGCATGAGAAATATCATTGAAACGTACACATTGTGCCGTGAAAAAATGTTAGTGCAGGTCAAACATTTGTCTATTGGGTGTAAAATCTTACGGGATCTACAGAATACACGAGTAGTCTTGCAAAAGAAAATAACGAAAACGCATTATCCTGGAAAATCACAATGTAGGGGGCAAGGTGGAGGAAAGGGCAAAATTAGATGGTATTATTCCTTTATTAAGTCTGTTTTGAGAATAAACACTTTACAGATTTAAAAATATAATGAAAATTTTACATTTATAAGTCACTTTTAATTTGCTCTGCTTACACAATGCATTTTTAAAATTATAATTCACTCATGGAATACGGGCCAGCATTTATTGTTCGTCCCAAGTTGGTTTTGAGAAGATGCCTTCTTGGATGGCAGCAGTACACATGTAACCCATACGTAGATCCACCCTGCGCTTAGGGAGGGAATTCCAGGATTTTGACCCAGAAACAGTGAAGAAATGACAACATCTTTCCAAGTCGGGATGGTGAGTGATTTGGAGGGGACTTGCAGGTGGTGGTGTTCCCATTTATCTGCTGCCATTGTCCTTCTAGATATGTGGTCTTGGGTTTGGAAGGTGGTACCTAAGGAGTTTTAGTGAATTTTTGCAGTGAATTGTATAGATACTGATGCAACTGAGCAATGTTGGTGGATGCTTGTGGATATAGGTCAATCAGGGCTGCTTTACCCCGGATGGCGTCAACCTTCTTGAGTGTTGTTGCAGCTGCATTCATTCAGGCAAGTGGGGAGTATTCCATACACTCCTGACTTGTGCCTTGTAGAGGATAGGTTTATGTGCTAGGATGTGGAGGGCCAAGGTTCCAACTGAGGGGAGGAGATGGGGTAACCACAACAGAGGGAACGCATCCACAGGGTCTTTAGATTTCTTTCATGCCTTCTTTCTGGCAAGACATCCACTCCCTTCCCACCACAGACCGCAGTGACGGCAACCTCCAGCTTAGGATCCATTTGCCAGGCTCCAGGGATAGTCTCGGGGAAAGGGGGAGCAGGTGCAGCAGTGCTACCTGCAGCCACCAATGTGGTCTGGATGACCTCTGGGGTAGGGCAGTTCTTGCTTATATGGTCCACCACATGGCAGAGGTGGCACCGCATGCCATGCACCATCCAGAAGACACAGAGAATAGTAAAGTTGCCCATGGTCACCTCCTCCCTGCCCAAGCAAATAAATACCGGGCACTGGAAGGAGTAGATGTGTCTCAGGACAGGGTCCTTTATTCCAAGCAGGAGCAGTGTTACAACTGACTTAATTTCCCCCAAAGATTGCAGATGGGGGAGAAGGGGCTCACTGGCCATAAAGGATGGGATGGTGAAAATATTACCCTCCAGCTCATGACCTTCAGGGGGTGAATGGCAAATATGCCCTGCCCACAGCAAGCCCCTTCTGTTTGACCAAGTGCACTGTCTGCCTGGACCACAGGATGAATACAGCCTTCCCATACATTTTGGCCACAGCATCGATGGCTAGCAGGCTGACCACACTAGTCATGGCCTTGCTGCAGGGCTTAATAGACACGTGAGGATGGGTGTAGGCCTTAACCCTGGGAACTTGATCAGGAATCTAAAGGGGGATGGAGTTGCAGCGAGGGCTGAAGTAGCTGAGCCTAAGTCCCAGTTCTCAACTGGGCCAGGCAACAGGAGCAGACCCAGTTCTTAAGGGCCTAAGTGGCAGCAGCAGCAGAACTGGGTAGGTCCAGGCAGCAGCAGAAGGACCAGGGATCCAGGCTGCAGCAGCAGGGCTGGGTAGGCCCTAGCAGCAGCAGCCAGCAACAGTAGAAATAAAGGCTTATACAGCCAGGAAAGAATAAAGTTGACAGCACAGTCCAATAATATAAAGCTTCTTTCTCCAGTCAGCTCGGAGACAGTCCTCAACTGAGGAGATTCTAATTTCCTAGTTTTTTTCATTGGTATAATTCTTCTTCAGCCCTGGTTCTTTGCTCTGAAGAAGAGACAGATCTGAACTAACTGCATAGAGGCAGATATCCCATCACTAAGACACTTTATTTACATGAGCATATTTACGGTGGCTGTGGCCAGCCAGTTCGGAGACAGCCCTCAACTGAGGAGATTCTAATCTCCTGTTATTTTTCCCTTGTTTTATTTCTCCCCCAAACTACCGTTTAACCGTGGTATTGATCAGCCAAGGCCTTCCTGATTGAGTTTTTAACCTGGGCCAATCAAGACAAACTTCGATTTGGAGATGCCTGTGTTGGACTGGGGTGTACAAAGTTAAAAATCTCACAACACCGGGTTATAGTCCAACAGGTTTAATTGGAAGCACTAGCTTTCGGAGCGCCTAATGAAAGAGTGGCGCTCCGAAAGCTAGTGTCCTTCCAATTAAACCTGTTGGACTATAATCTGGTGTTGTGTGATTTTTAACTTAAGACAAATTTTGGTAGTTTACTACCTTGTTCCAATTGCTTCAATACTGCAAATGGCTGGACCTGAGGGTACACTGATATACTGAGGAGTTCAATTCCATAGCTGCCTGAAAAGGGCAACATAAAGCGGTAAAGAAGGCATGTGACACACCTGTCTTCATCAGTCAGGATTGAGTACAAAAGTTGGTAGTCATGTTACAACTAGTAAAGTCAGACCACATGTATTTTGAAAGGCAAGGACTGATTAGGGATAATCAACATAGCTTAGTAAGACATGATTTCCCATGCACAAAGTTGATTGAGTTTTTTTGAAGTAACAAAGAATATCGATGAGACCAGAGTGGTGGATGTGACCTATATGTACTTCAGTAAGGTATTCGACAAGGTTCCTCACAACAGACTGGTTAGCGAAGTTAGATCACATGGAATATAGGGAAAACTATAGCACCGGCTTGAAGGTAGAAGACAAAGGGTGGTGGTGGAGGGTTGGTTTTCAGACTGGAAGCCTGTAACCAGCGGTGTGCCACAAGGACTGGTGCTGAGTCTGCTGCTTTCTGTCATCTATGGTTAATAATGTAGATGACACCAAAATTTTAGGTGTAGTGGAGAATGAAGGTTACCAGAGTAAATAGGATCTTCATCACATGGACCAATGGGCTGAGGAGTGGCAGATGGTGTTTAGATAAATGTGAGGTGCTGCATTTTGTAAAGGCAATCATGGTAGGATGTATACACTTAATGGTAAGGTCTGGGGAGTGTTGCTGAACAAAGAGACCTCAGAGTGCAGGCTCATAGTTCCTTGAAAGTGGAGCAGTAGGTAGACAGGATTGCGAAGGCGGTATTTGGTATGCTTGTCTTTATTCATCAGTACATTGAGCACAGGAGCTAGGAGGTCATGTTGCAGCTGGACAGGACATTGATTAGGAGAAAGTGAGGACTGCAGATGCTGGAGATCAGAGCTGAAAAATGTGTTGCTGGAAAAGCGCAGCAGGTCAGGCAGCATCCAAGGAGCAGGAGAATCGATGTTTTGGGCATAAGCCCTTCTTCAGGAATAAAGAAGGGCTCATGCCCGAAACGTCGATTCTCCTACTCCTTGGATGCTGCCTGACCAGCTGCGCTTTTCCAGCAACACATTTTCAGCATCAATTGGAGTGAATCAAGTTGGCTGAAGACTGACATCTGTGATGGTGGTGATGACTGGAGAAGGCCAAGATGGATCATCTACTCAGTACTTATGGCTGAAGGTTGCTGCAAATGTTTCAGCATTATCTTTTGCACCAATGTGATGGTGCAAATACTTCTCACATTCTACAGCAAAATAAAGTTTCACCAGCTAACTATCCTGTTTAGCTATTGTACACTTAGAACTAAGTTAGTTAGTCAGAATATCTTGGTGCACTTTTTTTCTTAAACAATCATTCTTTTCAGAGAAATTCAAAATGTTTGTTCACCTGTGACACATATCCTGGAGGCACATAAATGGGAGGCACTGAACCATTAGGAGACACCATTGGAACCTGAGCAGGACCTGTGAAGGAAAGTATTAAGTTTAGAACACTGCCAAACATCTTTTTCAAAATGCACTTTATGATTGTTACAGAATGTCCTGCAAGGATATCTTGGCAATTACTTTACTGCTGTACAGATTTGTAGTTATGTGTCAACAACAGAGTGAGCAAATGGTAACATTAACTTGCAGAATTCATGTTCATCTTTCTCACAACTCATTTGAATCTCTCCAGATTTCTGGCCTGCCAGAGCACTGAGATAGCCTTCAAGTATAAGTGACAACATTCAATGCAATGAGCTACATTTACAGACCTCTGAACAGGCTTTGGGGGTTATGAGTGAATCACAACCCTGCAGTGAATCACTGCACTCATATCCACTTCCATCAGAGGATTTAACCCGATGAAGGAGCAGTACTCCAAAAGCTTGTGATTGCAAATAAACTGTCGTGCTATAATGCAGTGTTGTGTAACATCTGTCATTGTCCACCCCAGTCCAACACCAGCACCTCTGCATGAGATGTGAGGAAACAGCACTGAATAGGATAAACTGTATCTTGAGAATAAATAGCCTATTGAGCCTCGTTATGCATTGCGTGTAAATAATGACTAATTCAGAAAGGTAAGAAAGAGAGAGAAAACACAGCACCAATAGGAATGTATCTGGTTGGAATTGATGCTTTCAGCTCAGGAAGAGAAGGGAAAAAAATTACCATAGTCCATTTTGGTCAGCAAGCACAAAAGCAAAAGAATGAATTAATCTTTATGGAGTGTGGAGATAGGAGACCAACCAGAGGAGCAATGCAGCAGTAGATTCAGATGTTCAGCATCATTGGCAACTTATCAAATACTGAAGTAGTCTGTATCCCTATACATCAAGACATGGAAAACATCAAGCTTGGGCTGATATGTGGCTCAAATGTTATTTGCCACTTAAATATCAAGTAGTGACCATTTCATACCATCTCTCCTTGACATACAATTGCTATTGTGATTTCTCCATTGCCAACATCCAAGGGCTTACCGTTGACCAGAAACTAAACTGGACTAGCAATATAAATACGTGGCTACGAGAGAAGGTCGGCACCTAGGAATTCTGCAGACAGTAACTGCTCCTTTCTCCATTAAACCAGCCTATCAAATAAAAGGAACAAGTTGGATTTGTGATGAAATGCTGACTAGTTTCCAAGGTATTTTTAGCTCCAGAAGGCTTCACAGTATCCCGGACAAAGCAGCTCACTTGATTGGCATCCTATTCATCATTATCATTATTCACCCTCTTCAACATTCACCCCTTCCGCCACCAACGCAAAATGGCACAATTTCTAATACTTAAAATAACCAGGCAGCAGATAAATGATAATGCCACCACTTGCATCTTTTCCTTAAGTTGTAGACCACCCTTCTCTGTGGCTCGGTTTAAATCCTAGAATTTCCCTGCAAACTGCAGCAGTTTGAAGAAACAGCTCACCACTTTCTCCAGGACAATTAAGGCTGAGTAATAAATGTTTACCTAGCCACTGACACATACATCCCATAAACAAATAAGAAGAAAGGTAGCTAAAATGCGGTTGAGGGTGGTATAGACAAGGACCAATATGGACAATGTTATGGAAGTCATGTATATAAGTTTATACACTTAAATATTCAGTAAAAATCCAACAAACAATTCCAAATAAACTAATGTTGAAATTGTGGAACTTGTTGCCACAATACAGCAGTTGAGACAAATAAATTACATATTTAAGGGTTAGAATGATAAGTCCATGAGGGTGAAAGGAATAGAAAGAATGATGGTTTGGATAGGATGAAGTGCAGGGGAAGGAAATTTGTGTAGTTTGTAAATCCCTTCACTGAAGGGTTGGGCAGTGTCAGGTACATGTGAATCGTAACGTTAATCTTTGGAAGGCGCCACTATGTTGAAGAGGTTAGTGAGGTTACATCCTTGGGCAACTTCAGATGTAACAATATGGGAACAGAGGCAAAATGAGAAGCCATTGCTGGAGGTGTTCTAGTTATGCAAGTGATGGTTAAGAGTGGAATTGACTTAGGAACATGTGACTGAATTGGACAACTCAGAATAGACAATTGATGAATGTAGTGTTGGCAAATGTTAAATGTGCAATGAGGGTAAAGAGTGATTTGTTTCACAGTCTGTGGCCTAAATTCAGAACCCCAATGACAGGGCAAAAATTGGGTTAAAAGCTTGCACTTGTTGACAGTGAGAATGTCTTGGAGATTTTACTGTAGACAAGCCTCCAAATAGGCCACCTGCAGGCTTGTGTTGCAATTAAAGATTCAGGCTTGTGATGGCTGAATGCGATGGAGGAGAAAGTAGGATCGTGCATTAGTAAGGAAGGCACCGCTATTATCACCCCTTCATTGATGGGAGTAGCTTCAATCACCATGGCAGCAGATTCACATCAATTTCATGGGGTCAGGAGAGGGATAGATATTACTGGGATGCCCATTCTAAGTGATCTGAGTTGACAATCACAAAGTCTAGTATCAGACTGAATAGATGAAATATTTGCCATTTTGGAAATCCTGCACAAGTCATGAGTGACAATGATCCATAGTTTCTAACTCAAGAATTTGAGGAGTACCTGGAAAATCATGGAGTCAGACATGAGAGACTGGCTCCATATAAATTTGTGACAAATGGCCAGGTGGAGAGATTTGTACAAACCTTGAACCATGCCTTAAAGACCTTGCGGCCGGGGGGAGGGGCCGGATAACTGGGCGGCGACTCAACATATTCCTCAGCATATACAGTGCATTCTATTATAACTCAATAGCTGCATTCCTCTGTGACCTTACATTATAAAAAATTGTGTTACAGAAAACTGCTATAGGAAATCATGCTGTAGAAGATCGCTACAGCAAATTGCTATATCCATTCAGTAAAAAGTTCATATTATTCAAAGAGCATCCTCAATCCATTAATCATATTATAATCAATTTGCGTTGATGAAATACGCGTTCTACCAGAACTTTCTGTACATGAACACTCCACACGCGACTACCCAGTGCTCACTGGCGTCCTTAATGCTCAACCATCAGCTAAGATCCATGTCTGATTTACTGCAGCCAGAAGAGACCATAGAAGTGGTGCAGTGAAATCAAAGAGGACAGATTAGAAGAAGGGTGGGAACTTCATGGCAGGAGGGTATTCCAAGGAGGAGACACCGTGTTGGCCCCAAATTATACATCTGGGGAAAATGGATCCCAACAGTAGTGGCAGTAGTTCAAAATGGGACCAGTGGTGTCTACTGACTTACGTATCTCTGAGCCAGGGTTAGCCATTCCCAGGGAGGAAACAACATCGGTGTCACAGGGCAACAACAACCATTCAGACAGGAACGTAACTGTGGAACAACAGGATCTTCTGAAAGCCCAGAAGGCTACACTAGAAAAGGTTCCTGAGAATGACAAGACAGTCTTCCAGGAGTCACTGTGCCCAAGAAAGTGATTATGTCAATGTAAACTACAGAAGGGTAATTTTCCTTTTCCAATTTCTTTGTAAATAGTCCGGACAATGAAAAAATGTTAGCTACAATGCTTGTATAGTAACTACAATAGTTGAATGCATACATATTGATAACAGGAGTGCGGATATAAAGGGGAGGTTTTTTAAATGTATGTAGTTGCCCCTTTAAGACTGCGGGTCAAGTGACCTAGAGGTGGGAGCTAGGCGGCCAATTTAGGACCAACTGTGGAATTGAGAAGATGCATAATATAATAACTCCTGTTCAAGTTTACGCTCCATCTACCTCCTAGTCTATTTATGGTTGTAGTGAACGATAAACATAACATAATCTAATGAATATCTACAATATAAGCCCAAACCCCTGCTTGCAAATCTACATAGGGACAGGCACAGTTAAGGAATAAACTTTTTAAAAGAATTACAATTTGCCAACTTGATGAACACTTGAACAACGAGGACCAGGCCTTCATGAAATATTGATATGAAAGGTTGTATTATCGGAATATAGCACCGCATATTTTGCTTGAATTCCGAAGTCCCTGATCAATACAAACAGCTTCTTCAGACCTACAGAGACTTTTACTTAGTTCCTACAGTCTTGGATTATTTTCTTAGAACTTTCAACAAGTTGATAACTGGCATGAAACTAAAGAGAGAGCAAAACAAAAGCAGCACTATACAAAAGCTTTCAAAATACAAAGTTGTCTGCTGCTCAAAACCTAGTCAACTCCAGTAAAGTCTTTGTTTTCTCTTTTTTCAATATTCTGTGTAGTTGGCTGGCCAGCAGCAGCGTCCCTTAATTGACCAATTCAACATCCAACCAGATGTCTGTCCTTGAGCATACAATATCTTGGTGCTGAAACATCTACAGAGTCCTTGAAGCAGGAATTAATCTGTATATCTTTCCAGGCCAGCTTCTGACAGTAGATATCTGTCTTTTGTTCTCTTTCTCTGTTTAAGAACAAGCTGCTATTCAGAGTTCAATGTCGAATTCTCAACTGCAATTCACAGTTCCAAACCAAAAAAATAAGAAGAATAATTATGGTTTCAACATGGTGATGTTCTACAAGTTTTTGACAATTATTTCAATCTTGGAACAAAACAAAATGAAAGAGGAAAATTTAACAGAAGATCAGGAGAATCTGTAGATAATTTCATTCATAATCTCCACAGATTTATGAAAAAATAATGACAATGGTACTTCAGAATTCTTAAGAGTCAAATTTGTTGGAAATACTGAGTCTTTATCAGATTTCTTACAGGACTTTGGAATAAACCTTTTAGATGCTGAGCGAACAACACAGATCAATCCTAAGAAAAGAGCAACCTTATCAGAGGATATCGATAAAATCCATTCAGTCCTTTGGATATAAAAACCCCAAAGACGCGAGGAGATAGTTCTATCTGCCCTAATGAGTAATGAGTCATTGTTCACATGGTGAGCAACCCCACGGACACATGCAGTGGTCACCTATTTAAAAAAGCACATTTAATCTGTACAAGTAATTTCAGAGGACACTTACAGCGCAGCAAAATGTCAAAATAGCTACATGCACAAATACATTAGTGAATTAGAGCAGGATACAATAGAAAAGGAATTCTTAGGGAAAATAAGGTGGCCAAGAAGATATTTATGTCAATGGTATCTCATTAATTTTAAACCTGATAGGAGGCCAATGTGGTAGTATATGATGGCTGAAGGAACACTTAATAACCTACAACATTGTAACTAACAGATCCAACATTCATAACTCCCATGATTGAAGATTTGCTGCAAGCAACATCAGGGGCGTCAGATAATAAAGAACGCGTACTTCACAATCTAGAATTCTCACTTAAATACATATCTCAACCTTATTTAAATGATGAAATGAGTTAAAATTGTTACAGACAACAGACAAGAAACAGCCAGTCATACCTCAAATTTGTAGAAGGTACAACCATTCATAGAACAATAGGTTAAGAAAACATCAGTTGGCAAAAAACTGGTTAAACGAAAACCAGTAAAGATTTCATAGAGTTTCCTAGGCTCATCGTAGAGCCCAAAAAAGCAAAATATGTTGACATTACAGAATTGTTTCAATATTGTCAATAGGGTGGAAACCTGTGACTCTTCAGAGTTGACTGAAGTATTTTTGAGAAAATTTGTAGCACAGGTTGAGGTTTTGGATGTAGGTTTGCTCGCTGAGCTGAAAGGTTCATTTCCAGACGTTTCATTACCTTACTAGGTAACATCTTCAGTGGACTTCATGTGAAGCAATGCTGAAACTTCCGGCTTTCTATTTCTATGTTTGGGTTGGTGATATTATTTCCTGTGAAGTCACTTCCTGTTCCTTTTGTCAGGGGATGGTAGATGGGGTCTAACTTAATGTGTTTGTTGATAGAGTTCTGGTTGGAATGCCATGCTTCTAGGAATTCTCGTGCATGTCTTTGTTTGGCTTGTCCTAAGATGGATGTATTGTCCCAGTTGAGGTGCTGTCCTTCCTCATCCGTATGCGAGGAAGATTAGGATGAGGAAGGACACCACTTCGACTGGGACAATACATCCATCCTAGGACAAGCCAAACAAAGACAAGCACGAGAATTCCTAGAAGCATGGCATTCCAACCAGAACTCTATCAACAAATACACTGAGTTAGACCCCGTCTATCACCCTCTGAGAAAAGGAACAGGAAATGACTTCACCACAGGAAATATCACCACCAAAGGAAATGACATCACCAACCCAAAGAAACCCAAACATATAAATAGAAAGGAGGAAGTTTCAGAATTGCTTCACATGAAATCCACTGAAGATGTTACCTAGTAAGGTAATGAAACATCTGAAAATTGACTGAAGTATTTTTCATTTTCCTATCACTATGAAAGAATGTGAGGAAATGCAAATAATGAGAAAGCTAATGAGCAGCTTTCCCATACTTGGGCTCACTGATGAGTTTTAACTGAACTTACTCAGACAACAGCCTGGAGAACAAACTGTTATGGATGTTGAGAAGACATAAGATCAAGTAAAACATTTATTCTTCCTTGAAAGAATCATCAGTGTCAGTGAAAGACAAAGCATCATTACTAAGGCCATCATAACAAAGCAACTTGCACTTGATTGCTGGAATGCAATACACTAAATCTTGTTCAAGACAAAAGCCACTTCTTGTCAGATAATCAAGTGGTCTTCCTCCCTCATACTGGACCCTTTGGAATGCAATCTGAGAGAGAAATGGTGGCAGCAAATCTACTTGATCTATCTATTATCAGGGAATTCTGGTGGTTATAGAGTCCTGATAATCCAGGCCTCATGAACAAATTATTTATTTATGCAATTCTTGGGCCATTTAGTTATAGAATCATAAAGCTGTTCAGCATGGAAACGACCATTTGTCCAATACGTCTATACCGACCAGATATTCTAAATAAATAGAGTCCCATTTGCCAGCATTTGACCTATATCCCTCCTAATCCTTCCTATTCATATACCCAGCCAGATGCCTTTTAAATGGTGTAATTGTACTGGTCTCCACCACTTCCTCTGGAGCTTATTCTAAATACGCACCACCCTCTGCATGAAAAAGTTGCCCCTTAGTCTCTTTTAAATCTTTCACCTTTCACCCTAAACCTATGCCCTTGGGTTTTAGATTCCACTACCCTGGGAAAATACCTTGTTTATTTCTCCTATCCATGTCCCCCATGATTTTATAAACCTCTATAAGGTCACCCCTCAGTCTCTGATGCTCCAGTGAAAATCGCCCCAGCCTATTTAAACTATTCCTATTGCTCAAATGCTTCAACTCTGGCAACATTCTTGTAAATCTTTTCTGAACCCTTTCAAGTTTCACAACATCCTTCCGATAGGGAGGGAGAGCAGAATTGCACCCAGTATTCCAAAACTGGGCTCACCAATGTCCTGTCCAGCCACAACATGATCTCCTAACTCCTATACTTGATGTACCGACCAATAAAAGCAATCATACCAAACACCACCTTCACTATCCTATCTACCCAAGACTCCATTTTCAAGGAACTTTGAACCTGCATCCCAAGGTGGATATGTTCAGCAATACGCCCCAGGATCTTACTATTAAATGTATAATACCTGGTCCGATTTGCCTTTCCAAAATGCAACCCTTTACATTTATCTAAATTAAACTCCATCTGCCTCTCCTCAGCCCACTGGCCCATCTGATCAAGGTCCCACTGTACTCTGAGGTGACCTTCTTTATTACCCACTACACCTCAAATTTTGGCATCATCTACAAACTTACTAACCATACCTATGTTCACAGCCATGTGGACTCAGCACTGATCCTTATGGCACACCAATGGTCACAAGCCACAAGTTTGAAAAGCAACCCTCTACCACCACCCTCTGTCTTCTATCAGTTCTGTATCCAAATGGGTGGATCTCCCTGTATCCCAAGTGATATAACCTTACTAACCAATCTACCATGGGGAAACTAGTCAAATGCCTTACTGAAGTCCATATAGATCACGTCCACCACTCTGCTCTCATCAATGCTCTTTGCTACTTCCTCAAAAAACTCAATCAAGTCACTGAGCTATGATTTCCCACACATAAAGCCATGTTGACTATTCCTAATCAGTTTTTGCCTTTGCAACTACATGTACATCCTGTCCCTCAGGATTCCTTCCAACAACGTGCCCACCACCGATGTCAAGCTCACTGATCTATAGTTCCTTGGCTTTTCCTTACCACCTTTCTTTAATAGTGCTACCATGTTAGCCAACCTCCAGTTTTCTGGCCCCTCACGTGAGGCTATCAATGATAAAAAATCTCCGCAAAGGGCTTAGCAATGACTTTCCTAGCGTCTCAAATTCTAGGTTACACCTGATCAAGTCCCCGGGATTTATCCACATTTATGCATTTAAGAGTCAAGCATCTCCTCCTCTGTAACATGGACATTTTCCATGATGTCGCTATTTATTTACTCACATTCTCTGTTTTCCACATCCGTCTCCATAGTAAACACTGGTGCAAAATACTCATTTAGTATGTCCTCCATCAGCTGCAGTTCCACACATTTGCAGCCTTGCTGATCTTTAAGGAGCCCTATTCTCTCCCTAGTTACTCTTTTGTCATTAATGTATTTATAAAATTTTTCAATGGGCTGAGAGATAAATATGAAGCAATGTGTGCAAAATTTAGTTTAGAAACTAATTTTGACACATTAAGAGTTATAACCCTGTTTCACACTGAGAAATCACGTACCAACATGACCCAATACGTAGCTACAACAATTAGTCATCTTGCCTGAGGGAGGAACCAAGCAATTCTTATTTTAGTACAGAAGTTGTATCTTTTTAAAATACACAAGCGAATATCTTTTCTCGCTACGCATGGTGCTATTATTTGTCCATTGTAGCAGTATATAAAAAGTATTTGGCAGGCAACTTCCTGAAGACAATGTCCAGTCTAGTACTATTCCTCTGCCTTTCACAAAATGAATGCAATCGAAGCCCATAATAGAACAATTAGCTCAAATGGTCTGAAAGAAAATCCACTTTCAAAATCAAGGCACATTAAAACTGTACAAAGATATTAGTGAAAATGATAATGCATTCTAGGAGATAGGGGCCTGGGATTTACCAGCAAGAGTATCCTGAAAAATATGGAGTGATAAAATAGTATCAAAATTATAGGTAGCTGAAGTCTAATAACTAAAGAGGTAATTTCCATGGTTATTGCTTCCTTGACCAACAAATCCTGTATCAAAATACCAAGATATGTCAGTATCATTGAATGATATACCACAAAAGTTCATTATCCTGTGCTGCTTCTTTGGAGTACTGATTAGTCCAACTCCACTTGTTATTTTTAATATTTCTATATTTTTTATTCCATATCCAAATATTAATCCAATTCCACCACCCCTTCAGGCAGTGAATTACAAATTACAGCAACTTATTGTGTAAAAATGATTTTTTTCATGTTATCGCTGGTTCTTTTGCCAATTATCTTAAATCACCTTCTGGTGACTGACCCTTCCACCACTGCAAAATTTCTGATCACAGCTCCTTATGATTTTGAATATCTCTATCAGATCTTCCAATGATCTTTTTTGGGTGTAAAAAGGACATTCAGATGTTCTTGAGTCTTGCCTTGTAAATGAAGTCTTTGCCCTCAGTTCCAATCTAGTAGATCTCCTCAGAGCCCTAATCAAAGCATTTTGACATTTTCCCCAAAACGTTGTGTCCAAAACCGGACAAAATTCTTTTGCTGGCATCTAACTTTGACTTTGTAACGGGTAAGCTTTGCTACTTGCTTTTGCAGTTCATACACGTTTAGAAAGAAAAGGATACTGTATACCTTTTTAACATCTTTCTTATTGCCACATTCATGAGGCCAAATTTGTCAAACAGATGACAACCTCCACACTTGGCTCAGTTCTTAGAATTTAGAGAATGTTAGATTGACCAAACTTGCATCTATATGGCATCCTCTAATGTCCTTGGGGCTTCTCAAGTCAGATTATTTTTAATTTGTTTTAAAACATAGTTACTTATTTTATTCACAAAGCAGCCACAATGCCTTAACAAAATTTCACAAACAGCAGATTGGAGAAATGACAAATCCGTTTGTTTTGTTGCCACTCAATGAGGAATCTTGGCCAATACCTCATCCATGTTCTTTTCCAAAAACGGCCATGAACTATTTATGTCTACCTGATCTGGCTAGCAGGTCTTAAGATTAAATGTCTTGTCAAAAAGGTGGTACTGCACTGCAAAGTGTCAGTTTAGATTAAATGTTCCAGACAAGCAGAGTAAACTTTAAATTCAAGTGAGGAAAGTTTCAAGTTGTTTAAATCATATGGAATGCCCTTCTGACATATTTCGTTCTGTA
The DNA here is from genome assembly GCF_020745735.1 of Hemiscyllium ocellatum. NCBI lineage: Eukaryota > Metazoa > Chordata > Chondrichthyes > Orectolobiformes > Hemiscylliidae > Hemiscyllium > Hemiscyllium ocellatum. The sequence goes on along the minus strand of NC_083412.1, from coordinate 21,978,416 downwards.
AAAGAAGAGGCAATAATTTTATCTAAAACCTAGATTACACTTGAACGGTTTGAAATGAAAGTGCTCTGATCAACTAACTTAGCAATGCACCTACATCTGCCTTACCGAAAGTTGGGGACTTACCAGTTTACTCATATCACTGAAATTTCTGACTAATGACCACAAATAATGTGTAAGTGTTTGATATTACATCTTGTGTTGTACAAACATATTTTTCCCCCCTGTTTGAATTGCTAATGTTGTTAAATCAAATATCAGCTCAAGACGGAAAGCAAGCCCCTCGGGATTATGTCAGTCATTTGTTGGATCTAGAAAAAATGGCCTATAAAGATCCTACTGCGCAACTTGGTGAACCACAGAAAACCAGAAGTCCATGCTGTTGTCGCTTTTGTTTAACTATCCTACAGTACAAATGTACAGAATGTGTTTTTTTTTAAAGAAGGGTCTTACCATCCATTTTTTTTGTAATTCCACAGTAAATAAAACCCAGGATATGCGGCACTAACGACTGGTGATTATGTATATGAGCAGCTCTCTATGAGGTGACTTGGCAGCAGTTTATTGGACTAACAGCTTGTGCAACTAGAGCCAGCAACCAAACTGCGATGTCACATGATACTGCTACACCAATTGCCAAAGTAGTTCAGGTGCATTGTTGATTTGCATAGTTTCCAGAAATTGAGACAATAACAGCAAGGAAGTTAATGTTTAAATGCTACAGTAAATTTTATGCGTTTGCAACAAAATGCGTAATTAACTTTCTTTTCAAAGTTCATACGATCAAGACATGTAAAAATAGAAACGTGAAATTAACAGGTTCATATGGACACCTCCACATGTTCATGTTTGGTTCCAGTGTTTCCTCATTGAATGCAGATGTGCGCCAGAGAAATATGGAAACTAGGAGCAAGAGCAGGCGACTTGGTTCTTTGAGCCAGCTCTCCCATTCAAGATGATCATGGTTTGTCAGTACTCAGTTCCTGCTTTTGCCCCATTCCCTTTAGCTCTGAGAATACAAAGAACTATACCTATCTTCTTCTGAAAGCATTCAGTGCTTTGGTCTCAACTGCTTTCTGTAGCAAAGAATTCCATAGGTTAACTACACTTTGGGTGAAGACATTTCACTTCATCTGAGTCCTAAATGGAGGAGGTGAGGGGGGAGGTGTGAGGGGGGAGGTGTGAGGGGGGAGGTGTGAGGGGGGAGGTGTGAGGGGGGAGGTGTGAGGGGGGAGGTGGGAGGGGGGAGGGGGAAGGTGGGTAGGGTGAAGGGGGAGGGGGGAAGGAGGGGGTTGAAAGAAGGGACGTGGAGGAGAAGGGGGTGTGAAAGAATGTACGGCGGGGGGGGAAGGAGGGGACGGGAACGGGAAGGGGGGGGAAGGAGAGGGGGGAACGGGGGGGGGGAAGGGGAGGAAAGGAGGGGACGGGAGGGGGGAACGGGGGGAAAGGACGGGGGGAAGGAGGGGGGAAGGAAGATGGGAACGAGGGGGAAGGAAGGAGGGGACGAGGGGGAAGGAAGGAGGGGACGAGGGGGAAGGAAGGAGGGGACGAGGGGGGAGAAGGAGGGGACGAGGGGGAAGGAAGGAGGGGACGGGAGGGGAGAAGGAGGGGACGGGGGGGAGAAGGAGGGGACGGGGGGAGAAGGGGGAAAGGAGGGGACGGGGAAAGAGGGGGGAAAGAGGGGGGAAAGGAGGGGATGGGGGAAAGAGGGGGGAAGGGGGGAAAGAGGGAAGGGGGAAAGAGGGGACGGGGAAAGAGGGGACGGGGGGGAGAAAGGAGGGGACGGGGGGAGAAAGGAGGGGGGACGGGGGAAAGGGGGAAAGAGGGGGGAAAGGAGGGGACGGGGAAAGGGGGGGAAAGAGGGGGGGAAGGGGGGG